>NC_083871.1:19467963-19770994 GCF_032452875.1 Bos javanicus | reverse complement strand
AATGAGGGTGCTGTAAATAAAACTGAGACTTGACAAATGTGGCAAATATCGGAAATAACTGCTAAAAGAAATCTGATAAGGAACTCATAAAAAACAGCAATGAGGCTTGGTTTAACTTAGGAACCATAAAATTTGTAGTGAATCTAAGTCTACAAATTCCTCCAGTTATTTTTAGGCAGAAGAGAGAAGAAAAAAAAACAACACATTTAAGATGAAACAATATAGTGAATGCAGAGAAAGTTAATGAATTATAACAGAGGACTCTTTTTTAAAAGTATCCGTTAAAATGCCAAATCATAGCTTCAAAAAGGAGAGGTAGATAAAATCAGAAAGAAGATGATGTTCTGGGGGTCTTGAGAAGAAGAAACTGGCAGAAAGTGAAGAAGTGGACAAATTAAGAAAAAAGAATGATGGTTTTGAGTCATGATGATTTGAGAATGATTTGACCTTCTCACATAAAATGACTAAATAAAGGGTAGATGACATTTTATCTCTCGGTCTCTCATAAAAAGTCTAAAATTTCATGTTTTAAAAATATTTACTGATAATATACTTTAGAAAGTATTGTCTTCAAAGACTCATACATACAAAGATTCATCAAAGGAGAAGCTTGAAGAATGAGGAAAAGTGAGATTGGAGAGTAAGGATTTCTTTAAAAGATATACTCCATAGGAAGTCAATATATGAGACAGTCTTTCTGAAAAGTATTCAGAGTGTTTGTTCTTAGGAGTCCCAAGGACACTGAGATTGGTGGGAGATGCTTTTGAAGCGTATTCAGAGACCCTGTCCCCTCGGAGTTTTGAGGGACACTCAGATGAGCATCTATCTAGTTGTAAAGGCAGAGCAGCAAAGATGCAGTGCTGCAGGGGGAATGACTGCTCTTCTTAGCTTACAGGACAAATGAGAAAGACCCACGAAAGAGAGCAAGACTCTGTTGTTTAGAAAGGGATCTAGCCAAACAGGGACAGTCTAGTGGGAGTGTGCCTATGCCAATCAGGGAGGAGCCAAAAGACTAAAGACTTAAAAACTTCAGAAAATGAGTTCTATGTAGCCCACTGAAGAACACCTCTCTCACTTCAAGGAAACAGCAGTAGGGAAGCCCTAAGCAGTGAGGAACCACTAAAACCTCACAAAAGGAAGCAGGCACAGGAGTCAAAGTCCAGGATATGCCCTTTTCAAACTGTAGACTTCCCAGCTTAAAGCAGGAAGCTGGTGAGAGGAGAAACTCTGAACTGCTTGAGAGTCTGAAACCTACACATTAAATTGGAGTGGATTTTCTATATTAAAAGAGAACTATTATTAATAATACCTCAGAAGACTGGAAAAGCCACAAGTCACCCAAAAGAAGAAAATTCATCAGAGCTTGTTTAAAGGTACTGGAATGAAAAAAAATAAGTTGCTTTCTACGGGGATCTTGTTGAACTCAGGGACAAAATTTACTTGGAATGGACTAAAAAGGAAAATCAGCCTTTTAAAAATAGTAGTCTGGATAGTCCTTCACACATTTAAGATAGAGAACAGATATGACCATTTCTGTTGTCTCCTTTTATATTCTTTATTTAATGTTGTTTAACAGTGTCTGTTTCAGACTGCAGGATTTCCATGCCACAACCCCTCAAATTGCCGGTGCGTTATTAAAAAAAAAAAAGCAACGAACTCTATTTGGCCTTAATAGGGAGGTTCGCGCTGAGTTTTCCAAATTTGCTGGCATGTTGAGTGCAGCACTTTCACTGCAAAATCTTTCAGGTTTTGAAATAAATCAACTGGAATTCTACCACTTCTACTAGTTTTGTTCATAGTGATGCTTTCTAAGGCCCACTTGATTTCGCATTCCAGGGTGTCTGGCTCTGGGTGAGTGATCACACCATTGTGGTTATCTGGGTCATGAAGATCTTTTCTGTATAGTTCTTCTGTGTATTCTTGCAACCTCTTCTTAATATTTTCTGCTTCTGTTAGGTCCATACCATTTCTGTTCTTTATTGTGCCCATCTTTGCATGAAAAGTTCCCTTGGTATCTCTATTTTTCTTGAAGAGATCTCTAGTCTTTCCCATTCTATTGTTTTCCTCTATTTCCTTGCACTGATCACTGAAGAAGGCTTTCTTATCTCTCCTTGCTATTCTTTGGAACTTTGCATTCAAATGGATCTATCTTTCCATTTCTCTCTTCTTTTCTCAGCTATTTTTAAGGCTTCTTCAGACAGCCACTTTGCCTTTTTGCATTTCTTTTTCTTGGGGATGGTCTGGATCACTGCCTCTTGTACAATGTCAGGAACCTCCGTCCATAGTCTATCAGATCTAATCCCTTGAATCTATTTGTCACTTGAACTGTATAATCATAAGGGATTTGATTTATGTCATACCTGAATGGTCTAGTGGTTTTCCCTACTTTCTTCAACTTCAGTCTGAATTTGGCAATAAGGAGTTCATGATCTGAGTCACAGTCAGCTCCCGGTCTTCTTTTTGTTGACTATATAGAGCTTCTCTATCTTTGGCTGCAAAGAATATAATCAATCTGATTTTGGTGTTGACCATCTGGTGATGTCCATGTGTAGAGTCTTCTCTTGTGTTGTTAGAAGAGGGTGTTTTTTATGACCAGTGCGTTCTCTCGGCAAAACTCTGTTAGCCTTTGCCCTGCTTCATTGAGTACTCCAAGGTCTAATTTGCCTGTTACTCCAGTTATCTCTTGACTTCCTACTTTTGCATTCCAGTCCCCTATAATGAAAAGGACATCTTTTTTGGGTGTTTGTTCTAGAAGGTCTTCTAGGACTTCATAGAACCATTCAACTTCAGCTTCTTCAGCATTACTGGTTGGAGCATTAACTTGGATTACCATGATATTGAAAGGTTTGCCTTGGAAACGAACAGAGGAAAACTCAGCAGTGGCCACAGAACCGGAAAAGGTCAGTTTTCCTTCCAATCCCAAAGAAAGGCAATGCCAAACAATGTTTACTCATATCACATACTAGCAAGGTAATGCTCAAAATTCATCAACTCAGGCCTCAACAGTACGTGAATAGTGAACTTCCAGATGTTCAAGTTGGCTTTAGGAAAGGCAGAGGAACCAGAGATCAAATTGCCAAAATCCGCTGGATCATCAAAAAAGCAAGAGAGTTTCAGAAAAACATCTACTTCTGCTTTATTGACTACGCCAAAGCCTTTGACTGTGTGGATCACAACAAACTGTGGAAAATTCTTCAAGAGATGGGAATACCAGACCACCTGACTTGTCTCCTGAGACAGTTGTATGCAGGTCAAGAAGCGACAGTTAGAACTGGACATGGAACAATAGACTGGTTCAAAATTGGGAAAGGAGTAGGTCAAGACTGTATATTGTCACCCTGCTTATTTAATTATATGCAGAGTACACCATGAGAAATGCTGGGCTGGATGAACCACAAGCTGGAATCAAGACTGTTGGGAGAAATATCAATAACCTCAGATATGCAGATGACACCACCCTTATGGCAGAAAGCAAAGAAGAGCCTCTTGATGAAAGTGAAAGAGGAGAGTGAAAAAGTTGGTTTAAAACTCAACATTAAGAAAACTACGATCACGGCATCTGGCCCCTTACTTCATGGCAAATAGATGGGGAAACAATGGAAACAGTGAGACTTTATTTTTGGGGAGCTCCAAAATCATTGCAGATGGTGACTGCAGCCATGAAATTAAAAGACGCTTGCTGCTTAGGAGAAAAGCTATGATCAACCTGGACAGCATATTAAAAAGCAGAGATGTTACTTTGCTGACAAAGGTCCATCTAGTCAAAGCTATTGTTTTTCCAGTAGTCATGTACAGATGTGAGAGTTGGACTATAAAGAAAGCTGAGCACTGAGGAATTGATGCTTTTGAACTGTGGTGTT
Organism: Bos javanicus; assembly: GCF_032452875.1. Lineage (NCBI taxonomy): Eukaryota > Metazoa > Chordata > Mammalia > Artiodactyla > Bovidae > Bos > Bos javanicus. Next base: position 19,767,134 of record NC_083871.1, on the reverse strand, counting down.
GGAGATGACTCTTGAGAGTCCCTTGGATTACAAGGAGATCAAACCAGTCAATCCTAAAGGAAATCCTGAATATTCTTGAAAGGACTGATGCTAAAGCTGAAGCTGAAGCACCAATACTTTGGCCACCTGATGTGAATGAGAACAGGCTCATTGGAAAAGACCCTGATGCTGGGAAAGATTGAAGGCAGGAGGAGAAGGGGATGACGGAGGATGAGATGGTGGGATGGCATCACTGATTCTATGGACATGAGCTTGAGCAAGCTCCGGGAGTTGGTGATGGACAGTGAAGCCTGGCGTGCTGCAGTCCATAGGGTTGCAAAGAGTTAGACACAACTGAGTGACTGAACTGACTGAGGGAGGTTTCTATCTTAGGGGAGCTTTTTACTGATGAAGGAACATAATACAGTTGATAAATATATAGAATGTCATGTTTCCAAATGCTGTTCTCACTAAGTCTGGGAAAAACAAGAAGAGGTGAAAGACTACGAAAAAAGAGAAAACTGGAGGATTTGGGAACCGCAGTCATGAATAAACAAAAGTTTATCTCACAGCAAAAATTAGACCATGAGTAGCAGAACTCAAAAGCAGCAGTCAAAGAGAAAAGGAGAATAAGATTATACTTTATATAGTATTTATGGTGTAAACAGGGTAAAGCTTCCACATCTTCACTAAATGTCACAGGGAAAGGGTTGGGAGATGTCTAAATTATATATCACTTTGTCTTCTTCAAAAGAGAAAATAAAACTTTCTAAAAATATCTACTTCACTCATAATCCTAAAATGGCATCAAGTGGAGATAAATTGACTTTAATGGTAAGTAAACTAATGACTGGATCCTGGAATAAAGTTTGAATTGAGTTATTTAAGTAACAATTTTTTTCTTGAAACAGTTGCATTAAAATAAGAAAATAATGCTGAAACATCTCATGTTCATGATTTGCTTTAGACTATATTATATTATATATATTACTATATATCCTCTTATTATCTATATATCTTATTGGCTTCCCTGGTGGCTCATATGGTAAAGTATCTGCCTGTAATGCAGGAAACTCAGGTTCGATCCCTGGATTGGGAAAATCCTTTGGAGAAGGAAAAGGCAACCCACTCCAGTATTCCATGGAGAATTCCATGGACAGAGGAGCCTGGCAGGCTAGACAGTCCGTAGGGTCACAAAGAGTTAGATACCACTGAGTGACTAATGTACACACACACACCTTATATATCTATGCTTCAGAAACTGGATCACAGATATCTGCTAATCTATATTTTAAAAACAGAATTTTAGAATACTATTTTTGTCTTTAGAAGTTGAAAAAATAGTCGAGTCCCTCAGGAACACAAAAGTGAACTGAAAAAAATGCTCTGATGCATTTTGAACTTTTCAAAGTGATTCTTAAAAAATTTTAACCTCTATAGGCATACCTTAAAGAGTTTTCAAACCAGTGAAGCAGATAATCATTTGTAGCCATTATCGAAGGTACATTTAACAAAAAACCAACTTAACTTCAATGACAATATAACACTGCAACATAAACCTTTAAGAAACCTTCAGAGAAAACATTAAAATAGATTGCATCTTAGGTGACCAGAGTTTAAATTAAGCATATGAATATGGTCCAAAGGAAAAAAGAGAAAATTTTATTAAAGCTAGCTAAAATAACCTATAGAAGTCTGAAATCACAAAAGAATGTAGATGGCTGAGCTAGATCACAGGTCAAGATACAGTGGAATAAAAAGCTACATAGATGGATCTTTATCTGTCAAGAAGAAATGAAACATTTTTAAACATTTTATAGATGAGGTAACAATTTCATACTCTTTGGTTAAAGAACAACAAAAGAATTAACAAAAGAACTAACCCATATGAGTCTAAATTGCATAACAAACAGTTTTGATCTACCGACAAACAAGGTATTTGTTTTTGAATAAGATTTTTTACTGTAAAATTACGTTACCATTGAAAAAATATACAAAACCTTCCAGTTTATGCATAAAGTGGCTTACATGGTACAAATCCAAATATTCGTAAACTATCTTTGCAAAACGATTGCACGTGGTTGGTTTTAGTTTCTCTTTACAGTACAGACTTTCAGACTTTTACAACTCATGACATACATTAGGCAGTAATATTTGACTCAGCTAAAACACAGTGCTTAATGCCTAATAAAACTTTTTTTTCACTTTTAGATCCCTTCCCTCACTTCCCTCCAACTACAGTAGATTAGATTCTGCCAGGACCACATAAATCATCTATGTTGTCAAGCGGCAGCTCCCTAAACACAGACACTTATTTCACTGAATTTTATAAAGAAAGGGCCTTGAGGAATTATAGTCCATCTTTTAATACTTTATAGGGGAAACATCTTTAATTTATTTATTTAAGAATTACCTTAAGTCTCCTATTCATTAAAAAGATCGGAACAGATCCCATTTAACAAACACTTTTCCTTTTCCTATTACTACCAGTGTTTATTTGTAAAAAAAAAAAAATTAACTGAGTTTCTATATGATGAAAATCTAAAGTGGCTTCAGGACAAAATCTAATTTGAGAACCTCTTGCAACAAGGAATAGAGAATCAAATTTCTAAAACAAGGCTTTGAATCAGGCAGATCTGGGTTTGAATCACTGTTATACCACATATTTGCTGTGTAAAACCCAACTTCTTTGAACCTCATCTTTTTTAATCTACAAAAAGGGGCTGAAAAATAGTAACTACCATAAAACCAGTAATATATCATATAGTGAGGATTAAATGAGATTATACATTTTAAGTGCTTACATAATGCTAGGCACATAGAGGTACTCAATGAATATTAATTACTAATATTATTACTAGTAGGGTGTTCTTTTTTATTTTTAAAATGTTCATTTTTTTGACTCATAAACTACACTGAGAGTCTATATGAGCAAAAAAAATACTGTACAGTACTTTAAAAATCTCATTAGAAAAGAGTATTTAACACTATGGGAAATTGTCATATAATGCAGTTACATGCAGGTAATTTTTAGTATTTTTCTTTCTGTTTTTAAAATTTTCCAAATACTCTACAAAAACCATGCATTACATCTGTAAAAAATTTTTTAAAACACACAAAAAATATGTAATTATTTTTTCTGACTTCAAATTTCTTCAGAAAAGTAGAGACAGAGAATAAAAAAAGGAGAAAAAAAAGAGTAAGAAACATGAATTTTTTAAAGCAAGATTTATATAAAGGATATTAGTTTTATTACACTAAAAATTTGCTATTTTGAATTACTACTCTCTAGCTTTAAAGTTAAACAAAACTCAAATACAGTCTGACACCTCAATTATATTTAATCATATCTTCACACTAATATTTCACCTGGAGATCAAGCTGTTGTGTATTCTTCTAGTTAAGCATATTCTATTCAAGCTTTATAGTAAAGGGAGACAATGCTGCTGCTAAGTGGCTTCAGTCGTGTCCGACTCTGTGCGACCCCATAGGCGGCAGCCCACCAGGCTCCCCCATCCCTGGATTCTCCAGGCAAGAACACTGGAGTGGGTTGCCATGTCCTTCTCCAATGCATGAAAGTGAAAAGTGAAAGTGAAGTCGCTCAGTCGTATCCGACTCTTAGTGACCCCATGGAGGGCCCACCAGGCTTCTCCATCCATGGGATATTCCAGGCAAGAGTACTGGAGTGGGGTGCCATTGCCTTCTCTGAAATGGAGACTATAAGATAATGGAAATGGCCAAATAACACTTATTTTTTGTAAATGTAATATAAATTTATCATTACATTATGTCCTAATTATTAGATTGAAAGATAATATTTTAAAAGATAGAAACTTTCTCTCTCTTGATTAACATTAACTCAGAGAAAGTAAGTAGATGGATCATTAATCTTAAGTCCCAGGTATTCCTGTAGCAAAACTGGTACGGTAGTGACCCTTAGGTATGGATGCTATCACCTGCAGAGTGAGAAGACAGTGAGAACAGGCAAAAGAAGCTTATCAAAAGGCAAAAAAAAAAAAAAGTCTGATAAAAGGGAGAGAAAACCAGAAGAAAACAGGTGCACTGAAGGCAAAGATGTATGTGTTTAGCCGCTCAGTCATGTCCGACTTTGCGACCCCACAGACTGTAGCCCACCAAGTTCTTCTGTCCATGGTGATTCTCTAAGGCAAGAATACTGGAGTGGGTTTGCCATTCCTTCCTCCTGGGGATCTTCCCAACCCAGGGATCAAACCCAGGGCTCCCACATTGCAGGTGGATTCTTTACTGTCTGAGCTACCAGGGAAACCTAAAGGCAAGGAAGGAGTTTGTAAAAAAGAAGTACAACAGTGTCAACAGCTATATAAAAGTAGAAAAAAATATGAAGCTGAGTAACAGGAAGATTGATGGGGACAAAGAGAATCGATAGCTCAGAGAAGATCCTTGAGATACTGCTGGACAATTCCAGAATGAGCAAAGAAGAAAGGGAATATTACAGATACTACAGTACTGAACCTAACTCAGTCTATCTTGAACCTGCTTGTCAGGTTGAAAGAAAGTCCCATTAGAGAAGAATAAAGTCTGAGAATGAATGATATTCTGTAGGTACAATAAGTGAATACTTCAGAGACAAAACTGTGTGTAAGAAATTTAAAAGAAATTAGGGTCAAAGAAGGTTCTTTGACCCGAGGTTCTTAAACGTTAGCAAGTAAGTATAATTATCACCTGTGGTGCTTATAATAATGCTGATTGCTGGGCGTCATTCCAGGAATATTGATTTAGCACATCTGCATGGGCCCTCCACACTGCCTATTTAACAGTACTTTGAAAGTGAAAGTGAAAGTCACTCAGTCATGTCTGACTCTTTGTGACCCCATGCAGTCCACAGAATTCTTCAGGCCAGAATACTGGAGTGGGTAGCCTTTTCCCTTCTTCAGGGGATCTTCCCAACCCAGGGATCCAACCCAGGTCTCCCACATTGCAGGCAGATTCTTTACCAGCTGAGTCACAAGAGAAGCCCAAGAATACTAGAGTAGGTAGCCTATCTCTTCTCCAGCAGATATTCCCAACCCAGGAATCAAACCAGGGTCTCCTGCATTGCAGGCAGATTCTTTACCAACTGAGCTATCAGGGAAGCCCTAACAGTACTTTAGATGACCCTAATGCAGATGTTTGTAGGCTATACTTTGAAGGGAAATCACTGAAATTTGGGCTAGGCAGATTGACAAATGATGAAAATCTCAAATTATAATATCAAAATCAGAAGTTCAAGAATTTTTTTTTAAGACTAGCATATTTGATATTCCCAGAAGAGATATTCTACTTTTAAAGTTACATGAAGGTAAACAAATATAGACATTTATAAACTATTATTAAGAATGTATATTATTAATGGTTTCTTCCACTGAGAATCAGGGGAGCAGGTGGCAGAGAGAGAGAGAAAGGTATGAGGTGTCAAGTCAGGGTTCTTAGGAATTTACATATATAAATCACTGCCCTTTAACTTAAACAAATAAAGCATGTATTAAATTCTACCTTTTTGAGAGAAAGGCATCTGAGAATTAGTAGCATCTGAGAATTAGTAGCATCTGAGAATGAGTACAAATTTACTTATTTACTTCATGGGAAGCTTTCTTTTGGCACAAACGTTTGTGAGGCATATTGAAGGCACATAATCATTTTACGGAATTCTAAATGTATTTACACAGTTGCCCTAAAAGTTAATAACTTTAATTTCCAGGTACCACAAGGAATGTAAAAATGATGGCCCAGAACCCCCCACATTTCCATCCTTAAAGGTACGGCAACATTTATGTGAAAAAAGGGTATGTTGCCTGTCCTTGATGCTTCAGATGGTAAAGAATTTCCCTGCAATTTGAGAGATCCAGGTTTGATCCCTGGGTCAGGAAGAGCCAGTGGAGAAGGAAATGGCAACCCACTCCAGTATTCTTGACTGGATAATCCCATGGACAGAGGAGCCTGGTAAGCCACAGTCCATAGGATTGCAAAGAGTCAGACATGACTGAGTGACTAACATTTTTACTTTATTTCTCTAAAAGCTATTTGTTAGGCTTGATGAGTCTTTTGTTACCAAACCACATACACCTTGATAAAGTAAATTCATAAGTTATCTTACAACTATCTTCAGTAGTTTGCTACTTTTAAATTTTATTTACTTTTTACTTTCATCTCAGTTTCAAGTTTATAGCTTTCATGACCTTGACATGGAAATAATATTCCTCCAGTCTATGGGAAATTTCTTTGATATTTCTTCACCTATTAACAAAACATGATTTTGGTTAAAAACACTTTTCCCTAAAAAAGAACTCTTGCCTGTATCAGTTTATGTCTTAGACATGACCTTACTCTATTTAGTGTAGAACTCTGAGAAAAGAAAAAATTTTTACTTGGAATGTGTAAAGATAAAATATAAAACACAGCAAACTGCTCTTCAGATTACTTAAAAAAAATTTACAGTTGAAAAATCAGAACATTATCGCTGATTTTGAACCCTTCTCTCCACAGCTAAAATGACTGCTTATTTTTAAGAAGTCATTAAGAAGACATGTTATTTACTGACCACATACACCTTGATAAAGTAAATTCTAAATATTGCCACTAAACTTTTCACAAATGAGCAACCTGAAACTCACATTAAGTGAAGCAACTTGCTGAAGGTCACAAACATTGTAAATAGTTATTAATAATATCTGAACTCAGTTTGCTTCTTTTCAAAGCTTATAAAGCTCTTACCTCTACATCACGCTGCATACTTCAACTTTCTGTACATTTTAAATTACTCTACTTTCTTACTCAACAATGACTCAGTTTATAACTCTGAACCTCATGGCAAATTTTTATGGAAAAAAGAAATATTATCACTTAAAGAAACAAGCTACTTGTAGATACACATTCTAATTTCAGAATGTCAAAAATGAGTGTGTTAACTTTGGTTTCCTCAGGGTATGTGCCTAGTGCATACATAGAGAATCTAGAAAGACGGTACTGATACTTGCAGGGCAGCAACAGAGACACAGACATAAGACAACAGACTTATGGACACGGGGTAGTGGGGAGGAAGGAGACAGTGGGACACAGGGAGAGAGCAACATGGAACCTTATATACTACCATATGGAAAACAGACAGCCAATGGGAATTTGCTGTATGACTCAAGGAACTCAAACCAGGTATATGTAACAACCTAGATGTGTGGGATGGGGAGGAAGGTGGGAGGGAAGCTCAAGACGGAGGAGACATAGGTATGCCTACGGCTGATTCATGCTGATGGTCCACAGAAACCATACAATTATTGTAAAGCAATTATCCTTCAATTAAAAATAAATAAATTTAATTTTTAAAAATGAGTGTCATAATGTAACATAGCCAATGTAACACAGGACACTAACCCTTAATTTTTAGTTTCTTTTTAATCTTGATAGGATTCTAGCAGAAAATCAAGGTTAGAATGCTTAAATATATTTGATATCAGAACTCAATTTCATTAGCTATCAGAGTTCATACATTTAATTCTCTTCAGTCAATTCAGTAGCTCAGTCATGTACGACTCTTTGCGACCCCATGGACTTCAGCATGCCAGGCTTCCCTTAATTCTCTTAGCTTAGATTTAAAGAAGTCTAAGTTTTAGATAGCATATTAAAAAGCAGAGACATTGCTTTGCCAACAAAGGGCCATCTAGTCAAGGCTATGGTTTTTCCAGTGGTCATGTATGGATATGAGAGTTGGACTGTGAAGAAAGCTGAGCCCCAAAGAATTGATGCTTTTGAACTGTGGTGTTGGAGAAGACTCTGGAGAGTCCCTTGGACTGCAAGGAGATCCAACCAGTCCATTCTGAAGGAGATCAGCCCTGGGATTTCTTTGGAAGGAATGATGCTAAAGCTGAAACTCCACTACTTTGGCCACCTCATGCGAAGAGTTGACTCATTGGAAAAGACTCTGATGCTGGGAGGGATTGGGGGCCGGAGGAGAAGGGGACGACAGAGGATGAGATGGCTGGATGGCACCACTGACTCGATGGACATGAGTTTGAGTGAACTCCGGGAGATGCTGATGGACAGGGAGGCCTGGCGTGCTGTGACTCATGGGGTCGCAAAGAGTCAGACACAACTTAGCGACTGAACTGAACTGAACTGAAGTTTTATGCAAAAGGTTACTTCTGAAACCACAATACATAGGTTAGAAAGACAATTCTTCAAGAAATAAGTAACTCTATAAAATGATGAAATGGTAAAACTAAATGTTTAAATTAGAAGAAAGTAACTATATAAATATAACTGTATGTACATCTAGAATACATGATCTCTCTGTTTTTTGAAGCTAGAATTTAAGCCTTTCCTATTATTCAGGTGTTCCTTTCACAACTCTGAGAATGGGCTTGCTTAATTCAATTAAGACCATCAGTTTGCAATGAACAATGTCTTTCATACTCACATTATACATGAATACTAGAATAGTAAGTTGACATAATTAATACATTCTTCATTCCTCCTTGGTATATTACATAACCCCAAATTAATGTTTCAAATGCTGGGATAGTAAGGTAAAAATATTCTTACTAACTTGTTAAAAGTTGTAATGAAATATCCTTCAGCTTAGCCACCAGATTTTTAGTAGGTAACTTTTCCTCCAAAATAAAAACAAAATTTTTTGAAACCAAAGGATAGAATGAAGTTAGTAATCTCTAAATGATATTCCTATATATGGCACCCTACTGCACTTTATTTATCTTGGTTGATTCAGTTTCTCATCATACGGTATTCCATAAGAGGGTTCACAGCATGTTATTTAAACATATCAAACCCACATACCATCTGAATTAGAAAATGGCTTGGTTTTCCAAGTTGGTAGAACGTGTAACTTAAAAGGTGATTTAGTTTTTCCAATTTTTCAAAATATTGAGAGAAAACATTTGTGTATTTTAGAGGTCCTAATCATTTTCTTTTTCTGTAAATATGATGCTGAGATATATAAAAATGTATGTCATAAAAACTAACAAACTTTACCAGAGGAAAGAAATCCTATTTTTGAAAAGGTTCTTAAGGATTACCCGACCATAACTTATTGGGATATGCCAGTGTGATTCATGTGTACTGCAGAGTTCACATGAAAATTATCCTAGATTACAGAATTAACAGATCAGTGTAGATTCCAATTCTGTTACAAAGAATAACCATAAACAATCTGTTTTGGTACAAATTGTTACTTGATAAAAATATTATCTGGAGATAGGGTTCAGAAACATGTCTAAGACAGTCAAGTAAACAATTTTTTTGAGCAGGCAATAATGACCAATAAAATGTTCAGTTCAGTACATAAATGTTCAATTTAAACAAATAAAGCACACTACTATAGTTGGTATTGCGCTTAAAAAAAATTAGTGTGTTTTATTTGTTTAAATTGAATGTTGATATAATAAACTGAACTTTTTATTGATCATTACTGCCGGCTCAAAAAGCAGTTTACTTGATTGTCCTAGACATGCTTATGAACCCTATCTTCAAGTAATATTTTTACCAAGTAACAATTTTCAGCAAAACAAAGATTGTTAATGCCCTGGTGGCTCAGATGGTAAAGAATTTGCCTGTAATACAGGAGACCCGGGTTTGATCCCTGCATCTGGAAGATCCCTTGGAGAAGGGATTGGCTACCCATTCCCAGTATTCTTGCCTGGAAAATTCCATGGACAGAGGAATCCGGCAGGCTACAGTTCAGGGGGTAGTAAATAGTCGGAGATGACTGACTGAACAACTTTCACTTTCACTTTTTACCAACTATAGTTAGAATTATTAATGGTTATTACTTTTTATCGAAATCACAAAACACTGCTACGAGTCTCAAAGTACTTGATAAAAATATTATCTGAAGCACTCTATTACAAATTAAGACTTAAAAGACATTTATACAATTATGCCTGCCAGGGAAAATTCTAGAGTAACCAGCAACTGCCTGAATTTAGCCTAGGTTAAGGTACAAGATCTACTGGAAGTGTGTGGAAATCTAGCAAAGAGGAAATCTGAAGTTTAAATATTTAACTCTAGCTATCATGAAGGATAACCAGTTTTAATTCTCAGACTTTTAGTAAGTCTACAAACTACCAGAATTGTTCTATGGGATTCTAATTTAGGATACTATGTAAACAACTTTTCTCTAGACTTTACATAACTGTATCAGTAAAAAGGAAAATCAAAACTCAGGAAAGTTTGAAAAAACATATTGTTATAACCACTAACATCATACAAGTTCCAGAAGAATACTGAATTAAGATGGTTAAGCGGTATAAGTTTTACCTGAAAATGACTTCTCTGTCAACCAGGCTAAATTTAGAAACTTAAAATCTAACCTAATGCCAGATAAAATCCCAGAGGTCAAATGAATAGCAAAAATATTAAAAAGTCCTCTTTTATGGGTCAGTTATACAATTCAAATTTAGAAGAACTTTAAAGGATAACTCATTTTAATTTTATATTTTTCATAAATCTTCATAATACATAAAGCTCAGACATTCAATTTTCAATATCACCAGGTTCAATTAAATGTGCTTGTTTAATGTATTGTGGCAAGATACTCCTTGGAGAGATTGTTCTGTGCAGTTCTTAAAGAATCAAAATTCTCAATGACTATTTTATTTGCTAATAAATATTCAACATGTCATTTTGACATAAGAATTTCAGTTATAGAATTCTAGCTGCTCAATGCAAAAAAAAAAAAAAAGTGAAAAATGAAACAAAAATTGAAAAAAAAAAAAAGCATGCTTCCCTACTCAGGGATTTCTAACACAAATGATTATCAAAAAGTACCGCACTTGCCTGAGCTAGTGTGTCATAAGTTTGCAGTTCCAGAAAATCTTACATATGGATTTAGATGAGATTTTCATGCATATGAATTCAACTTATTACCACTAAAAAGAGTACTAGAAAGATGAAATAAGAGTGAACCAAATGGAAGTCTCAAGCTAAGGCAGCTCATTTTGTAGTACTCAGGTAATGATCTGTCATGTATACCCTTTGGCTTTTCACAAAACACAGCATGAACAGGGATGAAAAGCTAGAATCATAACTGGCACAGTCACTGTAAAATATATGATGTGTATTTAAATCCTCAGTGGCACTGGTGAATATATATATTCTTTCAAAAGGATTTTATTCATGTTCATTTAACCCTATCAAAATATCCTCATTTGGGGTGTTTTAGTACAAAGCAGTTGTTGAGATCTATATCAAGTATACCCTAAAAAAGAGAGACTAGTGAATTGTGCCCTATATTAACGTGGAATAAGAGGGAGAGGGCTCAAATAAATACAATTAGAAATGAAAAAGGAGAAGTTACAATGGACACCACTGAAATACAAAGGATTGTAAGAGACTACAATAAGCAACTATATGCTAATAAAATGGACAACCTAGCAGAAATAGACAAATCCTCATAAAGGTACAATCTCTTAAGACTAAACCAGAAAGAAATAGAAAAGAAAATATGAACAGGCCCATCATAAATACTGATACTGAAGTTGCCATTAAAAAACTCCCAACAGACAAAGTCTTAGACCTGATGGCTTCACGGATGAATTCTATCAAACATTTAAAGAAGAATTAACCTATCCTTCTGAAACTCTTTCGGAAAATTGCAGAGGAAGGAACACTCCCAAACTCATTCTAGGAGGCCAACATTACCCTGATATCAAAATTGGACAGAGATATCACAAAAAAATAAAATTACAGACCAATATCACTGATGAACATAGATGCAAAACTCCTCAACAAAATACTAGCAAACCAAATCCAACAATACATTAAAAGGATCATACACCATAATCAAGTGGGATTTATCCCTGGGATGCAAGGATTTTTCAATATCTGCAAATCAATCCGTGTGAATACCACATCAACAAATCTAAGAATAAAAGCAATAACAGTAGAGAAAAGGAGCAAAGAAAAACTGGAGATATATTTAAGGAAACACCTGTACAAGATTCTGTGACTAGCAAATGTACAAGCTAGTCCTTGTACAAGCAAGTGACTGACTGTCTATTTGGGACAGGATGAAGAAAACCTGAAGATGAATTCAGGTATTTGGCTAGGGAGAATGGATGAAAGTAAGGATGGAAGAAAAAATAAAAGATGGGTGAGGCAGAGGAGTAAGAACAAAATGCACTGATTTTCCAGGTATACAGCATTCAATGGCAACAGTATTTTCACAACATAGCAAAGCACAAGGGGAAAAACCTAATGCTGGTAACTGGTAGGAATGAACTAGCCCCACTGAATACAAACACGTCACATTGTCCTGGGTAGCTACTGCCTTAGTTAAGTATCTTTGAAGCATAATCTGTAGAAGAAAATGTTTTGTGCATGTGTTTGTATGTATGTGTATAGATTTGTCTCTCCATGTGTGTTACATGTAACGTTTATATCTGAGCCCGTGTAGATGGTCATTTTTAATGAAACCTAGTGATTACCTATGGGCTTCCCTGGTGGCACAGACAGTAAGGAATCTGCCTGCATGGAGGGAAACCTGGGTTCGATCCCTGGGTCGGGAAGACCCCTTGGAGAAGGAAAGGCACCCTATTCCAGTATTCTTGCCTGGAGAATCCCATGGACAGAGGAGCCTGGCAGGTTATAGTCCATGGGGTCGCAAAGAGTTGGACACGACTGAAGCGACTATCAGCAGCAGTGACCTAGATATGAAGGACTGATAAGGCAGAGACAGTCTTATATCATACTTTGTGGTTTTGGATAGAATAAAAGTAATTTTATATACAAATATTGAATCATTATGTTGTATATCTGAAACTAACATAATGTAAGTCAATTATATCTCAGTTAAAAAATCATTCTGTTAGGTAAATTGTTATTAAATCAATATCATTAATTATATATTATTATTAATTTAATATACTTGGGTATATTTTATCTTTCATGAGCTAGAACTTTATATCATGGATTGAGATATGATGAATCTTGTTAGACTTTTGTGTTTACATAATTTCATTTCTGTGAAAGTGAAATTAAAAGCAATAGGCAGGACTAGTGACAGAAGATTTTTGCTCTCATAAAGCTTATGAAAAAAGAAAACCCATTACTTCAAAGACAAAGTCATATATAAATACATTATGTTGCTCAGAGTATGCATGGCAGTATTTTAGAGCTTCCACTAGTAGGCAAAAATTTAGAGACAATGTTTTAACAGTTAAATAATGTATAAGTGCAATGCATTTTCAAGCACATTTTCAACTACACACCCATACCTTATACAATAATTTACTACACTGGAGTCAAATGTTTATAATAAAGTTAAGACTTCTTGGATTAATAATCCTATCATATATACGTATTTATGGCTATTAACAATTTTATACTCACTTGCCCCCACCTAAATTTATTGGCAACTGATTCCTTTCTCCTGGCAATAACTATTTCTACCTTAGCTTTTCATATCATTATAATATATGAACATGGCAAATATACCTAGTATTAACTAAAAAATATCATTCCACCAAAGCCAGAGGAGAATAAAGGACAAGCAAAACATATTAACTTTTATTCTGGATTTCTTTTAGGCCCCCAAATGATACTAATTTTTTGACAGATGTTAATATACTGCTTTCTTAGTTTGAGAGTTTCTGCAGCAATTTACTGAATTGTAAACCTGACATTATCAATGTTTTCTTCTTGGAACCCAATACTAGTCAACACCTCACAAGAGAAAATGTAAACAGAAATTCACTACCTGCTGGTCAGGAATGAAAGTTTTCAAAGTGAGCAAAACAGAGTTGATTTAACACAAGTATCCAAAGGAATGAATTCGGCTTCCCTGGAGGTGCTAGTGGTAAAGAACCCTCCTGTCAGTGCAGGAGACATAAGAGATGCAGGTTCAATCCCTGGGTTGGGTAGATCCCCTGGAGAAGGGTAATGCAACCCACTCCAGTATTCTTGGCAGGAGAATTCCATGGACAGAGGCTAAAGTCCATGAGATTCCCATAGAGTTGGATACGACTGAGCAACTAACGCTAACACAACTTTCAGCTTAACTATTATATTGCTTAATTTTTCATAGGAAAAAAGTAGAAGTATATAGTATTCATCTTGATATGATAAAAATATAAATCCATTTCACTGCTGTAAATCTTACAATAAACTGCTGTGACATTCAGCAGTGAGATACCATATTTAAATCAAAGTCTGGAAATGCTGGCTGTTTACATCTGGTGTTCATTCAATACAGGTCAGAGTACAGCAAGTGCAATGCAACTTTTCAACAACGTATCTTACTAAGAGATTTCCATTCAGAGTTCAAAGATCTTATTCTCTCAAACAGAGGGAAAAACAAGATACGGGAACAACTCAATGGCTACTGGCATGCGCCTACTGCATTTACAAAATATTCATTTTATATATTCCTAACATATGAGAAATACATCCCCTTGCATTTTCAATGTTCGTTAATGAAGTTACTACATAACTTAACAAAGGCACTCTGGATTTAATACAATGCTACATAATTAGAGTAGTATAAAACATTTTTAAAAGAATGTACACAAAAAGACTTATTTATAAAATGCAATAAATGTTTTTTCTTTTCTTTTTTTTTAATGTTTTTTCAAAAATTGCTTTCCTAATTACTTTTTGAGGGTAGAAGAAAATCCCAAACAAAAAACACACTTAGAAAAATTAAATCACAAAGAGTCCCATAAGATGATTATTTAAAATCTATAGTACACTATTATTTTTTCACTTAAATATAATTTCTAGAAAGCATTTTTAAATTATGTAATAAAATATTGATATTAAATATGCTCCATCTTAAATATGGGTCTTAATAGCTGGAAAATTATTTTTGATATCATATAGTTGAAAAACCTTGAGTAAAAAAGCTTTGATTATTAAATAAAATGCATAATATTCTATTTTAATAACCATTATATAAAATATGTAAAATTTTAATAAATTTCATTATTTGAGAAAACAATAAAGAGTTTTTTTTCCCTATAGCCAAATGCTTTTCTGTAATTTTTAATACAAAAGCTTTTACAGATGGCATCTGTGGTAAGCTTGAGTAAATCATTTTAACTGATAAAATGAGTATTTTTGATTCCATAATCAGACAGTAATTCAGTGTCAATTTTAATTCGCCCTAAGAAAAACAAATGCACTGAAGTGGCATTTAGGAAAGATGGCTTGAAGTTCATATTACAATAGACAGTCAGCTTTTGTTGTCTATTTAAAGAAGAATAATTTAACCTAATTGTATTGTCTTAGTTCAAATATATTCAATATATCTGTCAAGTGAGTCAAAGCATCAGGAGTCCAGCTATTCACTCACACATTTTAAATAAAACACATAGTAATCTTAAAATGCTGATCACCACAATTAAAGGTTTGAGCTACCAGAGAAGTCTAAGATTATAATATTGATATTCAAAGGATATAATTTCAATAGTTTATTTTCGGAGATAAACTATGAAACAAATTTTTAGGTATTTCATCCTTTCTACTTATCTAAAATAATTATCATACAAAATTTTAGTATATAAAAACTAGTTTTCTCAAAGAACACTCATTATAAAAATTCATAATATATTGATTATATATTAAGATGAGTCATGTATAAAATTAAATTGGGTTTTATTGGTTATTCCCTAGGGGTGATAAATAAGAAGAAGATGACAAGTTTTGGTTACTAGATGACTATTTAACATGCTACACAACACAGCTAAAATATTTCATAGAGAACATTTATATACTTCAGTAGAGTTCTTTACTCTTTAATTTAAGAGCAATAAAATCACCAAAGCAATATTTTCTTCAAGTGCATCAGATTAAAATGTTGGTCCTTCATATTCCAATTATTTTTAAACTGAGGAAGCTGATGGTGAGATGTAGAAAAGCTATCAAAATAAACAGAAACAAGACTTTTTCTTACAGGTTTTCCCCTCTTACCTTAGAAGATGAAGAATCACACTCCTGACATATCCATCCATAGCCTGTTTGTTTAGGAGATTTTTTCAAAGGAGGATCCAAACAACCAAAATGGTAGCACAGTCTGCATTCATCACACCTGCAGGGTAAACAGATTTATGGTGTATCTAAATAATATTAAAAAACATCTTTTCAGAAAACAAAAAACCAGTAAACTACTATATATTTCAATTGTAACACTGTTAATTCTATCCTTAGCTAACAAGATTATTGAATTAATGTTTATGAAAAAGACAATCCAAACCTGAAATAAATGTTTTAGGAAAAACAAAATACCAAAACAACAAAATTAACAAATAAAACAAATATCATTTAGAACACATTGATGGTAGAAATGTTAAGACCATAGGAATAAATTGATGTGTATAGCCATGTGTTCAAAACTAATATTAACATTTTCAATTTTGAACTTAATAATCACTTGCCTATTAGTTTTAAAATATTTAATAATACAAGATACATATAATTAAAGACTGAATTCAATCTAATACATTATGAGTATTTTTAAAAAATTTTAAATGTAATGAATTCTACTAGGCCACACTAACCTTAATTCTATACGATTTGTGTATCTCATCACTCATTCTCTAAGTTAAGGTCGATTCTAAAAACAATTTCTAATGTTTGCAGCATGCTAACATAATCTATAGCAAATAAAAACCATACTCGGAATTTTATGTTATTTTCTAAAATACAAATTTTCTCAAAAATTTACCTGCTACTTTCAGTGCATGTGGGTTTTCAAAGTACCTCCTAAGTACATTTTAAAGCTTATTAACAAATGTTTTGATAGTGTCTTTGCCACCTATGAGGTACAAAATCTAAGAAAACTACCATACCTATTCTTCGTTTCAGACAATCTCATCCTGCTGACAATGAAGAAAGATCTGTATTATTTCAGTGTTTTTCAAAATGAATTTTGCATCAGTTGGAATAACAAGATGAAAATTTAACAACAAATAACAAAGTTGTATATATTTTATAGAAAGGATTATATTCCTCATTTTGTGTTCCTTTAAGTTAAAAAAATAATATTTTCTCCAAACCAATCTGTCATATTCTCAATGTATAAGTTACCCTTATTGATTTAAAACATAAAAAGTTGAGGAATTTATAACTAGGAAAGCAAAGAGGATATTTTACAGACAACATATTTAAGTAATTATGTTACTTAAATAAAGTACAAAATAACTATTCAATAACTTTTGTTAGAAAAAAAAGGGGAAGGAGTTACTGTGATAAACAACATGCAAAGAAAAGCAATTTATTTTCACAATAAAGGGAACTACAAATTTATATTTATAGTAAAAATTTCATATCATTCTACAAAACCCTATCTCCCATTTCAGGAATCAAGAGTTTCAAAAAATTTAGCAAATTAGCTAAGCTATTCAGGTATAAAGAAGTCTAAAACAAAATTCTATGTCTGAAGTTTATGTATGCATTCCTCTATAACTTTCTTCTTATAAACCTAACAAACTTCAGTACTTTTCCAAAAACTTTTGCTTAGACTCAAGAGATGGACTTGAATAAAAATGTTTATTATAATAATTCTAGCTATACAAAAAAATCAAATCAAATGGAATAATAAATGGTACTTTATTTGTTGTGCCAGTATTATACAACTATCCAAAATATATTTAAGAGTAGTTAAAATGTTTAAGTACCTATTTTTCTATTATTAAGAAAATATAATAGATAATAAATAGCTAATATCAAACATTACATAAAACTAAATAGCAAGCCTGTACACTTTTATGTTCTTCTCAATTGAGCTTATTTACCTTTCAGTAGTTAAGGTTCCAGTTACATTAAACACATACAGGACCCTTCAGAGTATAAGCATTTCTGAGTTATGAGAAGCTAGAGATTTCTAGATGGTTAAGAGTGCAACTCCTTCAAGCACAGAAACTAGTATTTCAGTCATCTTCAATGCGAAATTCAAGGAGAATCACATTCTTTGCTTCATCAAGAAAAATCTGTTAGATATGGTTTACTCTATCTTTGTCATCCCCGGGTCACAAACACGAGTAACAGATACTGCTACATGTCTAACAGTTGTGCCAGACTTGTGTGTCTGGAAATAAGTATCATCAGTCTGCCATACTGTCTAAATTGTTGTATTCAACTATTTTAGGTCCTCACTTGCTTGAAAATATCAGTCACTACTTTCTGATATTGTCAGTGTTATTTAAGTAGCATCTCCCCAACAATAATTCATTGTGGATTCAGAAAACAGATCACTCAAATCTGTGCAAATTGACAGTTAAAAGAACATGGAAATGAGAGCTGCTAAGTACATGGGCTCAATTTTGGTTAACTATAGTCTTTTTTGCTTAATTTAGGTTTTTTTAAAGCAAGTTTAGATTGCCAATAATCTAGGCTTTTGATAGTGAAGAGTTATAGTATTGTTTTCCTAGTTCATATTAAATTACAACCTAACTACTGTATCTTTACAAGTCCATGCCATAGTGAACTTGCAAATTATGACTTCTAGTGTACAACTAGAATCAAACACTATATGAATATAGAGGTAAATCATAATTCATTACCTTTTACCTTCATGGTAAATGAATATAAAGATGCGTATATACACAGATATTTCAATCTAATAATTGCTTCCCGGGTGGCTCAGACGGTAAAGCGTCCACCTGCAATGTGGGAGACATGGGCTTGATCCCTGGGTCGGGAAGATCCCTGGGAGAAGGAAATGGCAACCCATTCCAGTACTCTTGCCTGGAAAATTCTATGGACTGAGGAGCCTGGTAGGCTACAGTCCATGGGGTAGCAAAGAGTCGGACACGACTGAGCAACTTCACTTTCAGTTTCTTTCTTTCAATCTAATAAATTAAGAACAAGTTTGTGACACTGAAGTAGTTCAGATTTGTAGCTGATTTCAATTAACTGTAAACTCAAGCTATCTTTCAGCTCAATAAAAAATGCAAAAGGAAAAGATCTTATATGTTAGATTTGTTAGAAGATAATATTGAGTAGATGCTATTTGGAAATGACCCAATCCTTACTGACTCCTTCATTAATTATACTTTTTAGAATGACTTAGTTTACATATAGAACACATGTATTAGTGTTGGGTTCAAGAGGAAAGGAGGAACTTACTTGTTAGAATCAGGGAGTGATATAGGAATTCTCTGAAGTTATAGCTCACTCACTAGTAAATAAAAACTGCAATTCCAAGACTAAGTATTAATAGCAAAAAGAAGCAGTTAATACACTTAGGAACTGCCAAAATCCAGGAGAGGCAAACAGAAAAAGAAATAACCCAAATCTTGAAATCATAACTATTACTAAATAAGTATAAGTGCTTTCTAAAAATGACTAAAATTATTTCCATGTAGAAAAAAATATATTTGTTCTATCCTAAACTATTTAATTGAAAATATCTATAGCTTCATGTGGTGGTAACAAAAATATCCTGAGTGATACAAGTGAACTCCAGTAGAATTTGCAAGAATTACTTCACTATAAACTAATGTAAGAGATAGCATTAAGAATCCTAGAAATCAAAGAACAGTTTAGATGGTAAAAATAGTGAATTACTTATTTCACGCGCACACATACCACTTTTTTAACTTTGGCAAATTTTGTCAGCCAACAAATTATGGCTTAGGTTACAAATTTAGATCATTTTAAAAACTCAAAAATCAGAAACTCGTAAGGATCTGTGATCATTCCGCTACCAAAAAACTGAAACAGTTGAAGTAATTACTGATTCAATTATTATGACTGCTACATCTAATTCTGACATATACTTGGAAATATATAACTGCAACACATAATATGGAACATATTTATCAAAATAATAAATACTGTGAAAAAAGCAGTCATTGACCCACAAAAGCATACTGATATAACACAATATACTTTATTAAATAACACAAATGTCTATGCTAAAAAAACAGACTATTATACCAATGGCACATATATTAAATGCAAAGACAATGTCTTAAAATAGCAAAAGATAATATAAAACTAATGTATAAAGAAACACAAAGTTTTTTTTAATAAAATGCAAACTGGATACCTAAAGAATATCCTCGAAACATCTAATAAACTTGTACACATTAACATATTATAGGACATTCTAAAATTACAATTTTAAGTGAGATAAAATAAATCCCATTTATAATAAAAGGAAACCTGATTAATTAGATTCTTACTAAATACAACTTTCTACTCATCAGATTTATAATGGATACAGATTTAAACAGTAAAGCAGCTATATGTATATACTCTTTTACACATTCATCTAACAAAATACAGTGACCAAATAAACATAGTTCTATACGTATTTAAAATACTTACTTAGCATACGGTTAAGTATAGCACCCTAGACAAAGAAGAGGAAGAAAATGATTTATGTTCATATGTCCTGTGATCCATAGAAGCAATCAATCATGTGTTTGTCTGATTACTGAGAATATGCATATAAGTAAAAAGAAACATTTCCATCTACACCTAAGAGACAGGCTAGTGTTCCAAAGGGTTTCTTAAACTCCCTTAATTTCCAATTGATAATTTTATTGGGAAAGTACACTAAGTAACTACTTTCAAAAACTAACCAAAATAAGTTAAGTGTACCTCCTATATATATATATATATAATTTATAGCTAGATGATCAGCTAAATTTCAGGAAGAACAGAAATCTACAACATGGGACTTGAAAAGTGATGTACATGTATTATAACTAGGATGGTCCATAATCATAGCTATTTTTTATGTCAATGAACATTTGATTTAGATCCCTTTCAAGTCTATATGGAGTAAAACAAAACTGACTCTGAAAATGTACACTATTACATTGGTTCACTTAAAAAAAGGAACACACACAATTAAGTATCAAAAGAACTGTGGGTTGGATTTTCTTCCTTCTTCATCACTTCTATGTAAAAATTCTATATAAGAATGATCAAAAGAATTGTATTTGAATATAAGATTACTTACATAAAATCTTACTAGCAGTTAGAACACCTACACAAAGATATTAACCAGTAGTGATAGACTCTTTTATTGAACGGTGGCCAATTATTTCTTTTATTCATTTTAACAGATGGAGAAAATGCAGGTTTGTGTCCCATGAGTTAAATCACCTCTAAAATAATACAAGCTTGCACAAAATGATGCATTCTACCAATATTAGAATAACACTTAATATCAATAAAGGCAAAGGCAAACTTTATTCCTTTTTACAACCCTTTTAGTGCAAATAACCTATATGAGCATTTTCTAAATAATTAGAAAATGTCTATTATAACATATTACACATATAATGACTAATATAGAGTTCTTGAACATATTTTTATTAATGCTACTATAGATTTCCATCACATGCAATAATGAATGAATGAGTGGTAGGAAACACAAAAATATCCTTTACACATTAAGTATATTAATTGGAAAAAACATTTGGATAATTATTGAAATCCAAATTCATTTTTAATTTCTCTTAAATAATGGAGTTAATTCAGCTTGCTACATCTGCAGCAGCCAAGTTATAAGATTAAAAGTGAAAGGAAAAAAATAAAACATGAAACAAAAGAATTCACATGAAAATGCACAATAAGGTCAAGTTCCTCTTCACAGCACAAGAGAACGATGAGACATTTTCATACCTGAAACACGTCTGCTTCGTTCTTTAATAAACTGATCTCCATCTGCTCATGCCCTTGGAAATCTTTCAGCAGTACAACCTGCTGTGCTCAAGTCCCATATAACTTTGTATTTCTCTGCTCATAATTAACTAATTATTCTCTAATCAATAGTGTAGATCTTGATTTTACAACATAAATTAGGTAAATGACATAATGGCTGGGGGTCAATCTCATTTTATTTACAAAGCCCAGCATGAGCATCCAACTTCATTGTATCTTATGTACCTGAACAGCAATGAATCTTATTAGCAGACCTACAGAAAGTCTTAAGACTGAGTACTGGGAGAAAGAGGCCTACATGTTTATTAAATTAAAAAAAAAAAAAAAAAGTAGTATTTGCAAAGCATGTCCAGATCAGAAATATTTTAAATCACAATCCTTAGTGTTATGTAAACTGACAAAGTGCTGACTCAGACAAGTAGGAAAAAATTTCTGCCTTCATATATCATGCAACTCTAAAGCTGAGTCTCTTAAACAAGTTTTAATTGTTGAAATGATTTCAGAAAACTTAAAGAAAAATTAATGATGTCAATATATCATTCTGCTGCAGAGTCCTTCTGAATTTCTTGAAAAGATTTTGGTGAAATATTAATAAAAATATTCCCATACTGAGAAACAAGTGAAACAGTGGTAAGTTTTGTCAAATAAAGAATATTAAGTATTTAAAAATAATGATCTCTTTAAGTGTATGGGAGAAGGCAATGGCACCCCACTCCAGCACTCTTGCCTGGAAAATCCCATGGACAGAGGAGCCTGGTGGGCTACAGTCCATGGGGTCGCTAAGAGTCGGACACGATTGAGCGACTTCACTTTCACTTTTCACTTTCATGCATTGGAGAAGGAAATGGCAACCCACTCCAGTGTTCTTCCTGGAGAATCCCAGGGATGGGGGAGCCTGGTGGGCTGCAGTCCATGGGGTCGCTAAGAGTCGGACACAACTGAGTGACTTCACCTTCACTTTTAAGTGTATGATGTAAAAACAGGGAAATAGGATAGTGAGTGTGAATATTCTTATTATTTATCATCAATCTATTTTTACTATTAAAAACGTAAAATCAGATAAACAAACACATAACGATATATAAATGATAAAAAAATTTCATTTACAAACTTAAAATGGATTAAGGTTAAGGCTAATCTCTGCTTTCATGTTAAACATAATCCTAATTTCAAATTTTAACAAAGTTACTATGGACAAAGGCTATGCGCCTTGATTCATTTCTGTGCCTAAAATACGGCTATCTCTGTAACAGGTATAAAATAAACACCTATTTAATTGAACTTATGTATAATAAAGAAGTTATACTGCATGTGTTGTAAATAGAATTACCACAATCCCTTTTACCTAGAAATAAATATTTTTGCAAATTTAAGGGCCTTTTAATGAGATTAAAGCCACATTCAATCAATCGATGTCAAGCACAACACCATGATTCTTTTAAAAAATATTATATACAAATGGTTGTCAAAGGATGTCCCTGGCCAGCAGCAGCAGCATCACTTGGGAACTTGTTAGAAAAGCAAAATTTCTGGCCTCATCCCAGAGCCACTTATTCAGGAACTGCAGGGAGGAGGAGGAGGGAGTAAAATGTAGAGGACTAAAAGAAGACTGGTGGTATGTGAGCAGTCTGCTTTTAAACAAATTCTTCCTGTGATTCTGATACACTACAAAGTTTCAGAACCACTGCTATATACTGTCATGTTATTCTTCTTGTATCTCCGAGTTATTTATTTTACCCCTTGATATTTCAGTGTTTTCTTTCCTTTCCCTATTATGTGACAATGAACCATCATTCACTTGTTTGGCTGTTTTCTCTTATATATGTCTGTAAAATATGAACAGTTTAGTGTATATCCCCTTAAGTATACACTAATATCTCCTTTGAATAACAACTGGACCAATTTCAGAAAAGGGTTAATTCTGTTCCCTGGAAATATAAGAGTGTCTAGGAGATTATTAGGAAAAAGTGTTTTATTTGTGATCTATGACCAAGATTCTTAGGGCTAGCACCAAATATGGAACAGGATATCTACCACAGAAGTATTAAAGTAAGACAGAGAATGAAGACAGTATGTTATTACAAACAGAAAAAGGTGGAAAGGATTTTGATTGACAGTGACATCAAAAGCATAAGACTTAATTATTTTTTCAAAATGAAAAGTCTAAAATAAAATGACCACTGGTAATTTCTCATCATGTATCAAAGGAGGATCAGGTCCCAATGAATTAGCCATTTCTTTTTTAAGGAAATGGAAATCTGCCATTTTTCTTAAATTCAGCAACAGTAATCATTACCAACTTTTTCTTAAGATTATACAGCAATAAACAGTGAGTCCTTCTCCTAAGGAAAAAAAAAGCCTACTGGTTTTGCTACAGGTTATTAATATTTTTCCTCCAATGTTACAAGGTCTTTCAATAAGTTGATGATCTCAGTTTATACATATTTTATATACATTCTACTTTTACTACAGATCCAATAAATTATGGTTCCTTAGTATAACTATAGATTACTAGCATATAGCAACTTTATATTGACACTTGCTTTTGATTATCTGTAACATTTCCTACTCTATTTCTAATGTTTAAACTATTTTCAATTGCCGCTATACCTGAAAAGATGTCCCAAACCACATCTATAAATCAGGTAATTCCATGAGACGTGTTGACAATTTACATGTAAATATGCATTTCAATTTCAGCAAAGAGTCTCTTCTAAATCAGTTCAAGATGAAGTGATGAAATATTCAACATATTTCTGTCGTTGACTTAAAACAGGATCATTAAAGCTTGAAGATCAAATTTTAATTCTGCAAACCTTTGGAAAGATACAGATGTTGATGAAGATCTTTCATTTGGCAGGTTGTATAGTCAATAAGCTTTGTATCTCTCTCCTTATTTTGTTACCTCATATTTATGGTTGAGAAAAGTAAAATTAAACCAAACAGAGAAAGTTTGTATTAAGTCAATGAAGACTCGGTAAGTTTGGTTACTAAAAATATCTAGAGATCAACATAGATATATCTTATTTATTTAAAATCTGAAGTTGTAAAAACTGCATGCTAATAATACTAGTGCTTTCACACTAGAACTAATGAGTCAAAACTAGAATGGCATATTCTTTCACAAGTTTTCATTTTTGCTGAATTATTATAAGTAAAAGTAACATTTAATATAGTCTACAGTTGTTTCCCAATGTAGCGTTTCATATATGAATATGTGTATTAGCTGGATGAAACAGAACAGCAGACTAGTGGAATGCATTGTCTTTCTTATTTGTTACTTGATTTGTTCAACAACAATGAGTAGCACATTGCATGTAAGTCCGGCTTCCACAACTCTTTAGTAAGTCCAAACACTGTATATCATTTGCCAAAGAAGCAAGAGGGGAAGACATTACTTAATGGACAATTCTGACAAGACATTATCTAGTATTTTTCAACAATGTACATATCAAATGTTTCTGATTAAAAAAAAAGAAGGGAAAAAAAAAGAGAAAAAAAAACTCCATAGAGGCAAATTAACTGCCTTGTCAGTCCAAGTAACAAACCAATCAATTACATTCTATTCAAACCTGACAAGCAAAGGCAACTTTTTGCAGTGATAAGCTTATGGGAAGGACAAGATAGCTGTTCTCCTTTACTTTATGTACTCTATTGAGAGGGTTATCCACATTTAAAAAATCACACTTATAAAAGAGGTTTCCAGGATTGCCTCCGAGGATGAGCTGTGGCAGAGTTGGGTCTCATGAAGGGTATCTACACAGTAAAGTGATAAGAAAAGAACATTAACATTTAAAGATCACAGCAGATCTGCACTATGTCTTATGAAACACACTAAAAATAACCATGGTAGATTCAAATAACATATGATCTGGTTCAAACAGACAGATGCCCTGAATCTAAATGCCATGATCTTGCAAAGGTTTTTACTAGTTAAACTGGAACTATTCTATCATTAGAAACACTGAGTAGCCTCTTGTATTACTCTTATTGCTTTTAGTTGTCAAAATAAACCTTACTAAACAAAAAGAGAAAGCATAAAAATGATGAGGGGCTTGCATTTATACAAGCAAATATGTAGTTCAATCAACAAATGTTTTAAAAATAGTAGTTTGCTATCTTCTCATCAAATATAGCAATTTAATAATGTTTGAGAAAGCATGCAACTATGCTAAAACCAAGTACACGTCATCAGTACAGTACAGGACTGGTTCTACTCAAGTAGAGAGTCTCAGGGAGGAAATTTTCAGATTCTTACTCCCTGGGCCTCCACTGCCTTCTTTTATTAAAGACTATATTGGAAATGCTTTGTTACAATTATGAAAAGTATATCCCTAACTAGCTATTTGAGTAGATCTGTGCAACAAGTGACACAATACATGTCATTGTAAAGACCTGGTCATTGATTATAAATACACTAATTTTGACCAAATTTTCGAAAGTCATTCATTTGTATTTATTTTCAAAACTTTCATCAATGTTTCTTGTATTTATTTCCCTATCAATAAACTTTCTGAGTGATTTTAGATGCCTAGCAATTTGAGGTAACTTTTTTGATTGTGGTAAACAAAATTTTATCATTCTCTTCAGATATTTACATCTGTGTATATGAGGTGAAATTGCCAACTAGTCACAAATCACAGAAAAAGTTCATTTCAATATTTATTAGAGAGATGTGTTTAATGCTTCTAAGTTCTACTGAGAAAAAGAAAGTGAAAAGTGGCACAATCACAGACAAAGTGCTACTGAAGAACTCCCATGCCAAACTGAATACTTCCAAAGCAAGGAAAAACAAAATTGTACAAGAAAAAAAGAATATAACATGAAACATAGTTTTCAGAGAAATATACTTATCAACATATGAGAAGTAAACAGAATGAACAGAAGTCCCTCACTGAATAACAAGGAAACAGACAGGAAGAGCTGAATTCCCTTGTTGAATAGTCACATGTGCTAACTTTTCTCAGCATTTCAGTCTGCAAGTGATGAGCTTTAAGCACATTCTAAACCTGTTATTCTGAGAAACGCTTTGTCAGCAGGTTAAGCACTACTAGATAAGCATAATGCAAGAGGAAGCAACCACATCATTTATCACAGAAGCACATTTAACTTGAACCTACATGTAAATACAATGGAGACTAGCAGACAACCCAAAGATGTATTTGTATTCGACACTGATAGGAATTTGAGTATAGAAACACTAGATACCATAAACATCTGCTTTAAATTCTAATTAAACTAGATTTAACTTTGAAAACACTAAAAAGCTATCACTAATATTCTTCCATTCTAAGACTTCACTTAATTTCCAGAATAAGTAATATGACTTATCCTGTGTGCTACCTTCCTAGGACAGAAGACTACTATATGGTCTTTTATATCAGAGGTTAAGCCTTGACTTTGTATTTATTCCATGTGCTTCTAATAAGTTTACTTACAAATTAATGTAGGAAAAAAGGGAATTAAATATTTTCAAAGGGCTTCCCTGAGGCAAGCTTCTTGTATAGTTGGAATTGCTGACCAAGAAGAAACATCTACTTTTGCCCCAATGAAGGCAAATACGCTAAAGAAGCATTTGTCTGGTCTGCAGGATGCCTAACGATTAGAGCATTCGCAACACATTCAAGACTGCCTAAACTCCAAACTGAATTCTACTACTTCCTGTTCTACCTATTGTGTGGTCTTGCACAAGTTAAAACTTCTCAGTTTCCTCAGTCATAAACTAGGGGGTAAAATGAATATCTGTCTAATTTGGAGTTGCCTTGAGGATTACATGAGATCAACTATGGAAAACACTAGCACACTGGCCCTTAATAAATACTCTATAAACTAATATAAAACTAAACACTCAGCAACTAACATGAACAATATTAGATTTATCAAACACTACAGTAGTATGTGTATTGGAAAGGAAGAAACTATATTCTAATAACAATTTATATAACACAGTTTCAATATATCTTTGGAACAGTTATCTAATCTCCAAAATGGAGATGTCCACACCTCATACGACTGCTGTTAAAAACTGAATGAGATAATACATTCAGAGAGCAGAGAAGAGGATCTGGGATATGGGAAGCATTATTTTAACACTAGCATTATTTTGATCTCTAGTTCATAAAGACTTTAAGGGTTCAATTATTAATAAAATGTTAAAATATGATTTTCTTATATTTTATTATCTAGACTTCAAAATCCATCAACTCCAACATTCATATCCTATCTACAAATTCTAATTCCAATTACTATGTCTATTCCATATGTCCAAAACTATACAAATCTATACAAACACCACAAATCAAAACCTTGTTACAGGAGAACAGATAAAACGGGATGTTTGATTTAAAAAAAGAAAAAGAAAAATCAGAAAACAATATTGTTGGTTTCTAACACTAGAAGTTAGATAATGTTTGTTTTATATGATTCTAATGATTGAAAACTGTCTAGAAGAGATACCTTAGCTGACTTGGAGAAGGAAACTGTCAGTGATCAGAGCAGCCTCTAGAGGGAATGGGTGACTCACACACTTCTTTCCTGGCAGGGGCTCTTTGCCTGTTACTTAAGTAGTGATACTGAGCAGATGACTCAAGTGCCAAATTGACAGTGAGATCCTTTTCAGAACTGTATAGGATTTGTTTTGAAATTACTATGAGTTACAAAATCTGAGAAAACATGAGGCTGAGACCTTCATTTTATAGATGAGAAAATGACTATAATGGTAACGTAATTCAAGGTCATTCATCTAACCAGTAGCAGAGCTGTGGGTGTAATACCAGTCTTTCTAAATAACTGAGTAACCCCTTTGATGTATAAGTTAACAATATTAACACATTGCAATAAATAATGAGTATAAAATTACAAAAAATAAATTTTACTGAAAAATAAATGTGTGAAGTGAGAAATATTTCACTGCTATATATGATAAAAATTATAACATTTACTACTCTAAAATTGCATACTCCAGAAATACCACACTTCACTATGTAATTAATGGTTACCATGTTCAGGCTTCTGTTTTTTTTACAATTTACTAGTCTATAATGCATTTATTTTAGAAAGAAAATTTAAAAATTCAAACACAGATAACAAAAATATTTATAAATCATACTAAGTTATTTGAAGGTTTAATGGTTTAATATAGATTTGAAAAATCAATGAATGCCATCATTGAATACTAAATGTGTGAGGCAAGTTAGCCACTCCACATGTCTAATCAAATCATCAAATCAGCTTAGTTATAAAGGAAAAAATATATACTGAATAAACATTTTCTTTTCAACCCAAATTTTATCAGAATACTATTCTAATAAGAAAGATTCAGTGGCAGCTGGTCTACCTGCATTATCCAATTACATATATTTTGAACATTAAACATCCCTTTCCCAATTTTTACTAACAGAAGACCATTCTTAAAAAAAACTTTCAAGTATAGCTTCCTTCACAAGACTCAGTTTATTTTTGAATTTCCTCCTTAAAATCCAATCTCTTCGTGATGTATTATACAGCATCAGTTTGGTTCTAAAGACATTAACTTAAACCACTGACATTAACTTAAACCACTGTTTTTTATAAAGCTAGGTCTAAGGCACAAAGGCAATATCCTTAGTGTTAGGGATGACTAAGTAACTCCCAAGAACAGTAGTATAAAGCATTCAATTTTAAATTTTAGACCCTTTTACCCTAAATGATTCAGCAAATATTCAAAACAACCTTGGAATGGTGCTATTCAGAAAACAAAGAACAGCTGGGTTCAGGAGAAAATGAAGAAGCAGGAGAACATGTGGCCTGCTCAGACAGGGAGGATTCTGGTGGACTTCCTTTAGTGACTGGAGTTCAGGTTTAGGTCATTTAATCAGGCAAGGAATAAACCAGAAAGTTGGAGGAATCAACATATATTAGAGCTAAAGAATGCAGTTATACCAGTTTTACTAGCAATAAAAAAAAGTGGACAGCCAAGGCAAACAGATTGGAATCCAAGGAGGCCTCATTGGAACTGAGAAACACGGCCAGGGAAAAAGAGGAAACAATGAAGAAGCTCAAGTGTACAGAATAACATAGTAGAGAACAGTGTAGACATCGTAAGTCAGCCAAAAAAATGGGAAAGGAAAGAAAAGGAGAGTTTAGTTTAATACACCCCTTTCTTCCTTGCCTCCTCATTTTTTGGCTAATTATCTGCTGTAAACACTGGTGTGGAGTTATGTCCCCTGCACGTACTGAATCCTTTCCATTTATTTGTCCATCAGTCTAAGTTCGAGGCCCCCAAACTGGTCATTCATCACACAGGCCACCACAATATCAACCTCATAAAAGTACTATTCTCTCTGTTATCTCTGACCTTCAGTGAATCCCCATTGTGTGTACTTAAGTGCTTAGTCGCCTCAGTAGTGTCTGACTCTTTTGGACCCCATGGGGTGCTCCCCACCAGGCTCCTCTGTCCATGGGATTCTCCAGCAAGAATACTGGAGTGAGTTGCCATGCCCTCCTCCAGGGGATCTTCCCAACCCAGGGACCAAACCCACATCTCTTACGTCTCTTGCATGGGCAGGCAACTTCTTTACCCTACTCTCCAAGTCTTTAGCATGAATCCAGGCCCCAATCTACCTTCAATCTACATCACAAATGACTCCCAGGATCCCACTCTATGTCTTTCAGTTCAGTTCAGTTGCATCTGATTCTTTGCGACCCATGGACTGTGGCATGCCAGGCCTCGCTGTCCATCACCAACTCCCTGAGTTTACTCAAACTCATGTCCATCGAGTAGGTGATGCCATCCAACCATCTCATCCTCTGTCATCCCCTTCTCCTCCCACCTCCAATCTTTACCAGCATCACAGTCTTTTCAAATGAGTCTGTTCTTCATATCAGGTGGCCAAAGTATTGGAGTTTCAGCTTCAACATGAGTCCTTCCAATGAACACTCAGGACTGATTTCCTTCAGGATGGACTAGTTGGATCTCCTTGGACTCTCAAGAGTCTTCTCCAACACCACAGTTCAAAATCATCAATCCTTCGGGCCTCAGCTTTCATGCACTGGAGAAGGAAATGGCAACCCACTCCAGTGTTCTTGCCTGGAGAATCCCAGGGATGGGGGAGCCTGGTGGGCTGCCATCTATGGGGTCACACAGCGTCGGACACGACTGCAGCGACTTAGCAGTAGCTTTCTTTAGAGTCCAACTCTCACATCCATACATGACTACTGGAAAAAACCACAGCTTTGGCTAGATGGACCTTTGTTGGCAAAGATCTTTTTAATATGCTGTCTAGGTTGGTCATGGCACCCCACTCCAGTACTCATGCCTGGAAAATTCCATGGATGGAGAAGCCTGGTGGGCTACAGTCCATGGGGTCGCAAAGAGTCAGACACGACTGAGTGACTTCACTTTCACTAGGTTGGTTGTAACTTTCTTCCAAGGAGTAAGCGTCTTTTAATTTCATGGCTGCAATCACCATCTGCAGTGATTTTGGAGCCCCCCAAAATAAAGTCTGCCACTGTTTCTACTGTTTCCCCATCTATTTGCCATGAAATGCTAGGATCAGATGCCATGATCTTAGTTTTCTGAACGTTGAGTTTTATGCCAACTTTTTCACTCTCCTCTTTCACTTTCATCAAGAGGCTCTTTGGTTCTTCTTTGCTTTCTCCCATAAGTGTGGTGTCATCTGTATATCTGCAGTTATTGATATTTCTCCTGCCAATCTTGATTCCAACTTGTGCTTCATCCAGTCCAGCATTTCTCATGATGTGCTCTATGTCTTTAATCATATTCATTCTCTTCAAGGATCTGGTACCTCTTATCACAATCTTCTGAAACCTGTTCATACTTCAAGATCCAAGTCAAATGTCACCTTCGTTTATATGGAAATTTCTCCCTCATCCTTTTACAAACATCCCCATTCCCATATAAAGTCTTATGCCTTTATATATCTTCCAAATGACAATTTGATGAATAAATAAATGGATTTTAATTTCCTTAATATTAAATAGTTTAGAAAATGAATTTGATGAGACAAAACATAGGAATCTTATTATTAAAAGAACTGGAGGGAAATAGATTCCATAATTTCTTTACAAATTAAAGCTTCAAAAGCACAATCAAAAAATTTTTTTGATCAGAGTGCTTAATATACTCACTATAAGAAACTCAACTTTCCTTTTTAAATGATCTACATTTAAAGGCCACGTCACAACAAGGTCCTTGATATAAACAGGCAATTTTTAAAATTCTTTAATTATTGACTCAAATGAGTAACTGACAAAAGAAATGGGTCTGGAAGATTTCAGTCACTTAAAAAGCAAGTTACTGACATGCAATTTCTCTTGGATGTGACTGAATCCCATTGATTTAGTCTTTCCTAGGCCTATTTTCCTTGTGCAGCAGGGCCTGTGTCCATGTGATTTACTAAGAATCTACAGAGACGACCTAACAAGTTTTATTCAAAGCAGAATTCTTCCTCCACTTGCTATTATCTGGAGAGAACACACTTAAAGTTACTTTCATGTAGTTCAGTCTATCAATTCTCACAGTATTCAACTGGCTAGATCACACTTAGGACACTTAGAATCTACAGAGACGACCTAACAAGTTTTATTCAAAGCAGAATTCTTCCTCCACTTGCTATTATCTGGAGAGAACACACTTAAAGTTACTTTCATGTAGTTCAGTCTATCAATTCTCACAGTATTCAACTGGCTAGATCACACTTAGGACACTTAAGACCATGGGCTTCATGTATTATCTATGTACTGAAAAATGACACACACACACACAGAATGCATGAACAATTTTATACTAAAGTTAAGTCATAATCACTTTTTTAATAGTATAGTTAGAAGGTAATAATTACCTTCACTTTTCTCAAACTTGCCAAAGTATTTTAGGAAAACAGACAAACATTAAGTACCTCATTAAAAATTGTTCGTGGAGTTCTTATATTCAACTTTTAAAGAAACCATGGAGTATTCAGATAAGGGTCAAAGGAAAGTCATAAGGAATTACACAACTGATACAGTATATCTGAGAGAAAGGCTGAGGAAACTGAGTTATTCACTTTTTTTTTTTTCCCTAAAATTTTCACTTTAATTCACCAAAGAATTAAAATAACAGTATAATAAAACAAACTTTGATTAAATAACAACATGCCCTTGCCTAACATAAATTAAATATCAAAACAAGCAATGTGGGCAAATGAAAGTAGGTACTGAACCCAGTGGTTCAATCTTAGGTAAAGAATCCCCCTGACAAGCAGGAGATGCAGGTTTGATCCCTGAGTTGGGAAGAGACCCTGGAGAAGGAAATGGCAACCCACTCCAATATTCTTGCTAAGAAATCCCACTGTTTTAGAAACAGGTAATAAACTCTGGAATTGACAGTTTAATTTTCAGATAATCATAATACATGTAAGGGAACAAAGATCACAAGAAATTTTTCTCTGTCTCTTTAATATGCAGGGCTTTAAAGGAAAAAAATCCAATTTAACAGTAAATGAATCTTTTGAACACTTATTGTGTTCTAGTTTCTAACTCTGCTGCTGCTGCTGCTAAGTCACTTCAGTTGTGTCAGACTCTGTGCAACCCCACAGACGGCAGCCTACCAGGCTTCCCCGTCCCTGGGATTCTCCAGGCAAGAACACTGGAGTGGGTTGCCATTTCCTTCTCCAATGCCTGAAAGTGAAGTCGCTCAGTCGTGTCCGACTGTAGCGACCCCATGGACTGCAGCCCACCAGGCTCCTCCACCCACGGGGTTTTCCAGGCCAGGGTACTGGAGTGGGGTGCCATTGCCTTCTCCGTTCTAACTCTAGATCTACTAACTAATAAAGTTAGTGTATATCGAAATTGTAATTGATAAAAATAAAAACTCAAGAAGAAAA
Organism: Bos javanicus; assembly: GCF_032452875.1. Lineage (NCBI taxonomy): Eukaryota > Metazoa > Chordata > Mammalia > Artiodactyla > Bovidae > Bos > Bos javanicus. The sequence goes on along the minus strand of NC_083871.1, from coordinate 19,733,652 downwards.
CAATCTAATTGCAAATCAAACTCTCTGGTTTTTTTTTTTTTTTTTTTGGCCAAGCTGCTTGGCTTGCAGGATTTTAGTTTCCTGACCAAGGATTAAACCTGGGCCAAAGCCAGGAAAGCACCAAGTGCTAATCACTGGACTGCCAGGGAATTTCCCAAACTTTAATTCTAAGAGTACTACAGGGTAAGCAATGAGGTGTAAAGGAAGCAATGTTATGCATATTTCATGCACATATGTGCTTATATTTATTTATATAGAGAGTAAGTTATTACTTACCAGTAAAAAAAAAAAAAAAAAGAGGTTTAATGAGACTTAAAAGTTTGCCCACTGATAACATGTCTATCTGATATTAATAAATCACACATAGTTACCAAAAATTGTTTTCAGGTATTTCTAAGATAGCTAAACAAACACCAGAACAAGAAGATCTAAGAAGTTTTCAAAGTGAGCAATTTTATATATGGGACATAATACTTCTATAATGGGTGCCGAATTTAAAAAGATGTGACTGCAAAGATTAAAGCTCAAGAAATGTATGAAGAATTAAACTTTTTGTACCATTTACATTCAAGTGACCTGACTAAATCAATAAAATGTCATAAAATAAAGTAGCTACTGTCACAAAAGGGAAATATGGAAACTCAACGATGTACAGTGACACAACACTACAAAAGATTTATTTCCAGTAAGTACTTAAACAATGAAAAGACTTGTGCAGTTAATCCAGATGGAGTTATATTCTCCAAAATCAAAATGAACCTAAAATGATCAACAGTCCAGATACTAGAATAAATGTGTTAAAAAGTATAAACATTTTATTAAAACTAATAATATTGTTTGTAGGGCATGTAAAAACACAACTGTGCACTATCATAGTGTCTTTATAAAGAGTAGGATTATTATAAGAAGTTAATAACAGAACCTGTAGAAACAGTGTGATAATGAACACTGAAGTCAAGAAGTCTGGGTCCTAAGCCTAACTCACACTAACCAAATGATCTTTTAAAAACTGTCTGTCCAAATAATCACAGACAGATTACAGTATGCCAAGTTTTATTCTGGCACTTGAGATAAAAAGTATAACTCTTCCATTAAATTCACAGTCTGATGGAGGGTCAAGACTCTATACAGGAGAGATTTAATACAAAGTAACAAGCATTATTAGCATATAGGCCTGCAATAAACGGTCAATAAAACATATAGGCAGACAGACTATCTTTGCTTGATTAGTAGGAGAGAGCAGGCTAAGGAAAGGATTAACAAGAGAAAACACTAACAAGATTAAAGCAAGTGTTACAAGGTAAGTAGGAATTTATCAGGGAGAGAATATGTAGAATAAAATTTGAAGAAGTACAGAGGAGATTTTTAAAAGAGTATATCAGAAAAATGTTTTGCTGGCATTTGGCTATACCAATCAGAAACTAAGTGGAGAGTCTGGCTAGAATTAAAAATTTGGGAGTATTCTGAATTAAAAGAAAGAAGACATCAAAGATGAGATCACCAAGGACTTTGTAGAATGGAAAAAAAAAAAGAAACTTGGACAGAGGTTTAGGAAGAGCAACAAGTGCAAAGGTAGAGATGTCCACAAAAGGACTCTCTAGAGAGACGGACATGAACTTGGGCAAACTGCAGGAGATGGTGAGTGACAGGGAGGCCTGGCGTGCTGCTGTCCATGGGGCTGCAACGAGTCAGACATAACTCAGCGACTGAACAACAGCAACAATCCAGAGAGATAGAATATCTAAGAGAATGCCATGAATTGAAAGCTAAAGGAAAGGAATCAACTGAGAAATTGAAGATAATTACAGAAGAGTAGGAAATAATCAGAGTCATGATGATTGGGATCCAGGGGGCACTGGTAGACATGATAGTTTCAGAAGGAAAAGGGAACACCTCTTCTACTAAACTGTTATGAAAAGAGAGCAAAGGGTGGTGGAAGACAGAAGCCTATGGATGTAAGTAAGTTATAGCTTCCGTGTCAGAAAGTTTAGGGATTTCTGTCTGATGGTTTCTGTTTTGTATGTGAAGCAGGAGACAAGGTCATTTGATAAATATGAAGGAAGAGAAAAGATGATGAGATAAGGAGCATGAGAAGAATGGACACAGGCACTCTCAGAAATCAAAGTTCAAGCTGACTAGGAAAATATGGAAGGACTGCCAGATAACACTGAGGACCTGATTTATAATAATCAGGTACGTTAAAAAAATATACATATGAACCAATTAGTGAATTATTTATATCCTAGTAGACATATACTTTCACTCTGTTTATAATTTTGTTTCTTAACTAACTGAAGTTAAAATGTGCACAAAAAACTTACTTGAGCCACTTTTAGTATCTTCTTTGAGGAAGAATTATTATATTTATTATATTTCACTTAAATATGTTTTCCCTAGAATTAGCAGTTTCTCAGTAAAAGTTTGCACAAGATTTTTATTGGCTTAGGCCAACTAATCATAGTCATGTTTTTTTTTAATATTTAATTAGCCTTTTTGTGTGTGTAGTCAATTAGGACTGTATTTTAAAGTGTAAGTAACTTAAAACTTTGTAAAAATTTTTTAATGTTTTACTCACAATCCTACCATACTAAAAAAAAATAGCATGCTTATTTCTTGCTCCCTTCCAATCTCTAGGTATCTGTTATGTAACAACTGAGGAGCATTTACTTATATTCTAAAATACTTTTCTTCATTCCCATGTAATTATCTTGTAATCTACAAAAGATACATATTTTTTGTTCTACTAATTTGCTATACTTATCATTCCCCTCCCATACCATGTTTAAGCTGCTTTTATTCTGGGATTTGTGTATTTTGAGTATGGATAATTTTACTACTATTAATATGGCTATAAATATTCTTTAAATACTTTTCTTTGAATATTTCCTTGTGATAAAATCCAAAGAGGAAGGTTATCATAAAAATAAGAGCACATGTAAAGCCAGCACAACTGAAATAGGACAAAATTAAATTTTTCCTCACCTCAAAACAAAAAACGTAGAATTACATATAAAATATACAATATTTACAAATCAGACACTTTCAAATGTCTGAAAATAACAAATATTGTTATTCTTATTAATTGTCAGTGTTTGAATCACTTGACAATTTGTAAAACAGTCAAGTTAGAAAATAGACTATTGTGTGTATTCATCTGTGTGTTTGTGTAACCAATACAAATTTCTTTCTCAAGTTAATAACAATGATAATTTTACAAAGTTAAATGTTATACTGAAGGAAACAAGCAGTATTCTACCAGAAGTTAAAACTTAAAGAATTATGTTCTACAAACAGTAATTACCCTGAATGACTTTAAAGATGTATATTTTATTTTTTTACTTTTGCTTTTGTTTCCATTCAACTTTCAGAAATCATCATAATTTTCCTAAATTATTCATAGTTGCTTTTTAAATTACATATTTAAAATTCTTACCCAACACAGAAAAGAGTGCTAGAGCTAGTCTTATAAACGTTAACTATGCACATCACACAGGCACACACAGACAAATGAAGATATTAACAGGAATGAAATAATCTAGAGATTAATTACCAAGTGAGGAGAGTAATAAGGGCCAGAGAGGTAGCTCATAGGCATAATCCAAGTCAGCAAGAGCCACTGAAAGGATTAACTGCACGGGGAAAGACGCCTGGGACGCCAGTCACTGGCGCGAAACAAAGAACTATGTACTGTACCCAAGTACCGATACAGAAACAGCAAACAAAACCAAAAAAAAATAAAAAGGAAAGAAAGAACCAGTGTCTTTTATTGCCATGGAATTACCCCAGGAAGCCAAATTAGAAATTCTCAAACTGTTACTAATTTTCTTTCAGATTAAAATGGAAAGAAAATCCAGACTGTTACAAATTACAAAATAAAGTACAGTTTTATTTCCTCTACTCTGACTAAAATTGTATTATGACCTAATCTGATTTAACTTAACTGACTCTGTATTGCCCAAGCAGTTAAAATTAGCAAAAATTAACAGTACACATATTTTCAGATTAAAGAAAATTCAGATGTCAATGAAGTAGGAACTATCCTTAGAAACACCAGAGGAATGTGAGGGTAATAAAACTCATTTAAGAATTTAAAAGTATCTTAACTCATAGAACAATACAGCCATGAAGGAAAAAATGAATGGAATTACTATAAGTTACATTAAAGTATGACGAAAACTACCATCCCAATCTAAATAAGGTTTGAACATTTTGTATATAAAAATGACATTAACTAAGCCAAGTTCCCAGTAATATCTGATGAATATTACTCTTAAAATATTAAATATGAATGACTTTAATTAAAATCTATAGATTCTCTATTCTCTTCATCTATGTAAAGGGCATACTATGTGATAAGCATGGAGAGAGCCTGGGACTGGAATAATTAAAATTAACTTAAATATCAATATATGGTACTGGGAGATGGGAGGGAGGTTCAAGAGGGGTGGATATAAGTACACTTACAGCTGATTCATGTTGATGTATAGCAGAAACAAACACAATAATATAAAATAATTATCTTCCAATTAAAATTAAATGAATTTTAAAACGATACAATTATTGAGGTTTTTTTATGTGCATAAGCCTTTTTCTGGAATTTTTATTCCTTTCTGTTGGTTGTTTTGTCTAGCCCTACACTAATAATAAAATAAAACCAACACAACATTGTAAAGCAATTATCTCCCAATTAAAAATTAAAAAATATTTTTTAAAGATATGGTACTTACACACTAAGAATCATGAATTGACCAAGACATACAGACTAAATATAAATGATTGAGAAGTCCTCATTCCAGAGAAAAACAGGAGATCATTTTAGATAAGAGCAAGTTAAAGTTGGGGCTTCCCTGGTGGCTCAGGTGGTAAAGAATCTGCCTGCAATGTGGAAGACCTAGGTTCGATCCCTAGGTTGGGAAGATCCCTTGGAGAACGAAATGGCAATCCACTCCAATATTCTTGCCTGGAGAATCCCATGGACAGAGGAGCCTGGAAGGCTACAATCCATGAGGTCACAAAGAGTTGGACACGACTGAATGACTAATGTAACATAAATTAAAGGTGAAGCAAGATGGCATGAAACTAAGTGAAAGTTTTAGGAAGGAGAACTAGGTTATTCCAAACTGTGAATAACTGAAATGAAGACTAAAAAGACCGAGGTCAGGTGTGGAAGACCTTAGACCATGTTTTAGACTCTGGATTTACCTTGTAACAAACAAGAAGCTTCTGGACAAATTTAAGTACAACGTGAACAAATTCTTTAGACAACCAGAAGGAGACTGGAGACATTCAAACTATTGATGGTGCTGGTTACTATAACAGACTAAGAGGGAGTTAATGAAGGCATATAACCTCTATTTCTATTCATTTAATCCTCACAGCAATTCTATGAGGTAGAAACAATTACTATTCTGAGTTTATAAATGAAGAAACTAAGGCACAGAGATCACTGCAGATGGTGACTGCAGCCATGAAATTAAAAGATGTCTGTGCCTTGGAAGAAAAGCTATGACCAACCTAGATAGCATATTAAAAAGCAGAGACATTACTTTGCCAACAAAGGTCCATCTTGTCAAAGCTATGGTTTTTCCAGTAGTCATGTATGGATGTGACAGTTGAACTATAAAGAAAGCTGAGTGCCAAAGAATTGATGCTTTTGAACTGTGGTGTTGGAGAAGACTCTTGAGAGTCCCTTGGACAGAAAGGAGATCCAACCAGTCCATCCTAAAGGAAATCAGTCCTGAACATTCATTGGAAGGATTGAAGCTCCAAAACTTTGGCCACCTGATGCAAAAAACTGACTCATTAGAAAAGACTGATGCTGGGAAAGATTGAAGGCAGGAGGAGAAGGGGATGACAGAGGACGAGATGGTTGGATGGCATCACTGACTCGATGGACATAAGTTTGAGCAAACTCTCGGAGATGGTGGAGGACATGGAAGTCTGGTGTGCTGCAGTCCATGGGGTTGCAAAGAGTTGGACACAACTGAGGGACTGAAATGAACTGAAGGCACAGAGATTATATAACTTACTCAGAGTCAAAACTAATAACTGTTGGCGGAGAATTTGAACCCAAATAATTTGGGCCCCAGACATAAGCATTTTAACCACTGTCCTGCCACTGATAGGAACTAGAGTAAAACACTGAAATAGGAAAAACAAAAGCTTTAAGAAGGAATGTTCGTCACCAATGTTATTAAATGCTGAAACAAGAAGAAAAATGAAGAGTACTTAGAAAATTAAAATGTCTTTGAATTTAGCAATTCAGAATTTATCAGTGACTTCTTCAATTAAAACTATAATTTTGCCTTTGTAATCAACCACCAAACACAAATTCAATTTCCTCAAGGTCCAATCACCAAACACTATTAATAAGGTCCAAAACATTATATAAAAAGTTACAAAATTGAAAAGAAGCTTTAAGGAGCTTGAAAATATGCATTCTCAATATTTAAAAAGTTACAAAATAGTCTCTGAAAACAAATTGTTTTTAAATCAAAAGAATTTGACATATACTAGTAAAGCAAACTAACATTTTATATTATGCTATACAAAAATATAAAATAAAACTATTTTTAAATGACATAGTATCTCTGCAGGTCTTTAAAAATATTTCAAGCAAAACTGCACATAGATCATCCAAAGGGCAAAGACAAATATATATGCACTGCCTGACTAGGTAATGTATGAGATATTAGTTGGTTATGTCATAATAACACATATTGGTTTCTTCAGACATAAATATCATAACATATAAAAAGTAAAACTTGTTTTGCCAAAAGTATCATTAGCAAGCGAAACACACACACACAAAATACCTGAAAGAAAAGGCCTGTAATCTACACTAAAAATATGTGATAAACTCATCTTTAAAAAAAGAGAAAATATCTCAATAAGGAGGCACAGGATATGGAAAGACAACACATGGATGAGAAAATCCAGATGGCTAATCAATATATGAATAAATAACTCAACAACACAGTCACAAAATAAAATAAAACTGTCAATTTCTATCAACCAAATTGTAAAAAACTTACACAATAACATCCTCAAACAATTATGTATATTGGGAAAGATACAATAATATATATTAAAATGTAATACATACATACAGTTTGGTCTAGCAAACTCAATTTGAGATAGAAATCAAACAAAAAAAACATGAATTTCCATTTATAGATAAGTATTAATAAATTATGGTTTATTTTATTATATTATTTTATTGCTATTTAAAAGACTGGTTTAGTTCTATATTTACTGAAAAAGTCCACTATGTGTTTTCAAGTTTAAAAAAAAAAAAAAAAAAAAGGGACATTTCAGAGTAAAGCCTACAATAGCTTTAAAAGGGAGAGAGGGAGGAAGCCAGCCAATACGCCCTGAATATTGGGGCATATTTCGTTTGCACTTAGAAGAAAGAAGTATGGCTGATTATACACGAATTGACTATGTCTGTTACCTCAAATAGAAAGGGTTTTGAGGAAACAGAGTGAAAATAACATTTCTTTGTACACTTATTAAGCAATTAAAAACAACATATATTGCATTAATACTTAAAAAACAATCTGTTAACAAATATGCTCTAATCCAGTATGCCAGTATCTCCAAAATAAAAGGCTATCTGTATATGCAAACATTTATTATACTGATGTTTTTTGTTTTTCCCAGAATTGTATGTATATGTATGTATAATGTATGTATACAGTTTCTTCATGAACATGTTTAAATTTTGTAACTATTTTAAACTACAATGTTAGAAAATATTATGGTAATAGTTATGCAAAATAGCACATTATAAAGTATCTTTTTTTTTTTTTATCTTACTTTTATGTAATGTTACAATCCCCCAATCATAAATTGTGGTATTTTAGGTCAAATAATTCTGCCCAGAACTCTGCCACAAAAGGACTTCCCATCTTCTTGAGAATGCTCACAAAGCATCTCTTCTCTTCTGGAAAGCCTTGCTCTATTTTTCCCTACTTGCTTAAACCTACCCATTCTTTTACAAATCCATTGGCTTTACTGGCTACCACTGTTTCTTTTTTTTACAATTATCTTACTGGGTAATCCTATACTACCAGTTCCTATTATCTGAGAATTTTCAGAAAACTGATTATTTCTACATAAGAAATTTCTGTGGCTTTCCAGTCATAATGATGGAGAGTTGGCAGGAAGAAAGGAGGAAGGAAGAGGGGAAAGTGAAGGAGGGTAAGAGGGAGGGAAAAAAGGAAGGAAGAAAGTGAAAAAAAAAAAGGAAAGCAAAAGAAAGGTACTTGTTCAGTAAGGCATACTTTAATTATATCACTAACAAAATGCCAAATCATTTTTAGTTGAAAACATAGGGATTTATATCCACACTGCATATTATTCTAATTAGTTCTTTTGATCTATATAATCATCTGAAGACAAAGAACTGCTGAACTCAATGTAAATCCTCCCATTCTGAGACATTTGCAAGAAAGAGGAGCAGAATTAAAGTCCGTCAGGCAACTAAATACAATCGACAATAGAGTTCATAAAGAGTGATGGTCTCATATTAAAGCCAGCTAGGAAAACGGGCAGATTGAGAAATTTCAAGTTAAATTTCCATTTCTTTAGTTGAAATTGCACCTTTTATGAATATTCCTATTATCCCGGGGATTCAGGGGAACCAAAGTAGTGTTTAGTCAAATACTATCTGATGTATCTTTTTTCAAAAGTGAGCTATTAAGAGATATGTATGTGCAAAATATACTTCCAAGGTTTTCGGTTTTGTTTTTTAAATTATTGTGTGATGGGGCCCATATCCAGGCACTCCATATCAACTCTAAAACAGAGTCCAATGCTGTACAAGCGTTACAAACTATATTTTAGTAAATTACTTTCCTTTTCTCAGCATGTTTCCACAGGGCAAAAAAGTTTTACGTGGGACAACTTTATGACTTCATTCCCAACAGAAATGTGCCCTCTCAAAGTTAACAGGCATTGATCTTTAGACCAGTGAGCCTATAAAATCAGCTCTAATAATACACATTTAAGTGACAATAAAAAGTAGGATACTTTCTGGTTACACGTAATAGGTAAGGTCTATGTAATTACTAAACAAAGCTGCCCTGATTTACTGACGTGTCATTTCTGACCAAGAGTTACTAGGAAGAAAAAAGGAGAGGGGAGGACAAATGGACAAAAAAAATTAACTTGAAAGAATAAAAACACTGCTTTAAAGATATAATAGAACTAAATGATTTGTGTATCACAGTTAACATAAAATGTAAAGGGGTAATAGTCATGTTACTAAAAAAAATTTAACTTATTTATTTTGAAAACAGATTCCTATAATAGAATTCAGTGCTTGGTCACTCTTCCCCTACATTCCCATCCTAAACTTTGGTTTCTTTTTAATGAAAAAAAGGAGTCAGCAAAACAAAATGCCACCATTAAATCATTCTGCAACATTTTGTGTCAAAAATGTAATGGGAAATGCACACATCAAGGGAAAGGTTACTGTTCTTCCAGAACATCTTTTCACTTGGTTCACAGCTCATCCTTCTACATAACCGTGCAGGCACTGCTGACGGTTTTCTCTCTCGGTTTAATGTGGCATTTGAAGGATTATGGCATTTTCAGAAACCACAGTGCAGTGATTTTAGTGGTTATCTGACTGAAAGTGATACTGCGACTCAGAATAACTGTGCTGTTTATGTGCAGTGGTAAAAGTCAGCTACCAACTCTTTTCACATTATCAACCTAGTTCCTGATTGCGTATTTTCTTAATAATACACGAGTTCAGTCTAGAAACTAACGCCAGAATTAGAGAAAACTCCATTTAAATGGGAGCCTGCTGTACACAGGCATACTATATTTAATTTTAAATATTATTAACTGCATTGTTATAGAAAGAGTTAACTCAGCAGTTGGTTAATCTTAACTCATTTCAGTTTAGGATAAATGTAACTGAAACTGTTTCACAAAAAGGGTTAAAATAAACAATTAAAAGGAATATTCTTAGAAATTAAAATGAAAAGAAATCATATATCATACATGTAAATCAATTAAGAACTATAAAGATACAGTAAATGAGATATGCTATAAATACCCAGGTAATATTTTAATCTACTAATATTTGAATAGATTACTTATATTAATATATTTAAAGTATATTTTAAAAGCTCAATCTATAAAATTTTATTTTATAGAATTAAGAAAATAAAAAACTTTCCAAAGTGAAAGAAAACAGTTTCTACTATAAACTATTTCTCACAAACCTACATCTCAATTAGTAAAAAATGAAAAGTGGCTGCCTTAAAATTAATTCATATGCTCTGGTAAGCTATGAGCTATAAAATATATAATTGACAACAAAATTAGAAAAATAATATGGATTAATACGATAAAAAAATAGCATTGTTGGTAGGAGGTTTGTGCTGTAAATTGTTCAAAATCGCAGACTGCGGGGTATTTTTCATTTCTGAATTTCCTTCTCTTATCCTTTAGTCTATGATATAATGAAATCACAGAATGTGAAAATTAAAAGCTATCTTCAAATATATCTAACACATTGCTTAATTTATAAATGAGATAGATGGTTTCCAGAAAAGTTGTCTGCATCCTCAAGGTGACACAGTCTTCAAACTCTCAGTTTTAGTCCTATACCCTCCACCATCATTTTGCCTGGTTAGTTATCTAATGAAGTTTTCAAGTGAGGTTCATTTTTTGAGCCTATTAAGATAAACATTAAATGTACTATCACTGCCAAAGAGAGACTGTCCTTAATAAGCAAGAAAATTATATTCCTGGCTTTCCTAATCAATAATTTCTTCATATATGTTAACAGCATTATGTGGAAAATTAGAGCTGTAATAATGACATATACCACATCTAAATAATAAGTGAATAGGGTGAAATAAGGGAAAAATGAGGTTTGATAACTTACTTTTATCCTTATTCAAAAAACAGAGATATAAATATGAAAACATTTGTTCAAATACACCAATGTTATAGCTAATACACACACATTCACACATGTACATTTTAAAACCTGAACAAGATCACCCTAAGGTTAAAGAATTCTGAGGTTATGCATTTCTGAGATTTAAGTCTCAGTTTTATGTATGCTAAAGAATCAACTAAATGATGCAAAACTTCCCAAGTGGGGAACAAATTAACATTTATTTTACAAAGATTCTGAAATGACAATGTTCTTATTTGCTCACTGAATTTCAAGGGACCACAATTCTTCGTCTACTAACTTGTATTGTTCTATTCATTTAAATAATCTCTCTTCTCAAAAACAAAACCCTCAGATCACAGGTAATTAAAAGGCTGACTACAACAGAGGTAAATCTGTTTTTCAAATTTAATCTACCAAATGCAAATATACTGCACTTGTGATCTTTTTTTTTTTTTTCCACAACTGGTGGTTAATACAAATACTCACCTCTCTAAAATTTCACATCATTGTGCCTATAAACTCAAGATTTCTTCAGTCTATTATTAGAATGATGCTGTTGTATTCTTCAAGACAACACAGAGGGACTACAAAAGCATTTAGTAAACAGATGACCACAATTAAAATGACGAGTGACCAAAATGGTAAAGATAAGATGCATCACACATTTTCACAAACAGCAGCTTCAATTAATATATGCAACATTATGTATGCGATTTAAGTATGTACACATATACCATTTTAATGTGTATACATATAACATAAATACAATGTAAATATATTCATATACCCTTCAACCTGAAAGTTATTTGTAAAAGATGTAACTTGCCCCTGAAAAAAGGATAGAGCATATTTCCTTAAAAACAAAAGTCCCAGAGATAAACATCTACAAAGGTCACATTTATTGAGTCCTATGCCTCTCATTTAATATAAAGTACAAATGAAGAATATGACATCTAAAGTTAAAAACAAAAAGTAGTAATTTTAATAAATCCTTTTAATATCAAAGAAAATCAAATAGTATAGTTGGAAGAATAAAGATTACAGCACTAGTCTCAAAGAACATCAGATTTAATTAAAAAAAAAACACCAAAATTTGAAACATCAGATATGATCCCAAAAGGGATGTCATCATTTAGCCTGAAACAAATACATTTATCAAAGACAAGTTTTATTCTACCAGGGAGCTGAAATGTAAATTTATGTTGAGTCTGTATGAGCTAAGAGCACAGACTGTTTGAATCTGAGTGTCAGTTTCACTACTTTCTTTTGGGAAGTTATTTACGCCTTAGTTGCCCCAACAATTCAATGGAAGCAATAGTACTGCTCACCTTATAGGGTAGCTTTAAGGATTGAATGATTCAACATGTACATATATATATATGGTATCTGGTCCATATAAGCGTTATATAAATGGTTTATTACAGTTGTTTGCATATATAGGGTATTTACAATTCCCTAATTATTGTGCCAAGCCATTTACTTCTATTTATCTCAATTAATCCTCCAACAACCTCTGGGTTAGGTACTATTGACTATGGTTATTTTACAGATAAAGAAACCAAACCACAGAGAACATAAAGGCAGAATTCCCAAATAACAGAAACAAGTTTTAAATCAGGTGGCTGGCTATAAATACCCATTTTTAATTGGTCATTATACTGAAGTGGGTTGCCATTGCCTTCTCCAATATAAAACTGTTTCCCAAAATGTAGAAAGACTCTGAAATTTAATAACATTTAGGCTTTTCACATAAATTTATCAGGTTTGCTTTAAAAATATCCAATGTAAAATATCATGCTGAAGAAGGAATAAAATGGGATAAGTTTTTCACATACAAGATTCACTTTAATTAGAAGTATCTATTTCATTAAATTCTTTTGTTAAAGAAGAAACATATTCAATGACAGGTGTTCAAGATGGTATGGCAGGCTTTATTTAGGACCATCATGACAGATTTAGGAACCACTGCATTGGGATTTTATACTGGGGCAGAAAGACTGGGCCAAACTCTGAATACAGTATGGCCAAGATGGAATTTATAGAAAAAGTACATGGTGGGGATCAATAGATAGAAAATTAATAAGTGGAAATATCAGTGCTAAGGGGGTTTTGGCTAAACTGACCTGAAAGAATTTTTTCTTAAGATATGCCTGGGTGATCAGAATGGTAGAGACTGAGGAACCGGATCAGATACCTAGGGTGATCAGACATCAAGGGTGAGAGGTTCTGCTTAAACTGACTGAGCAGGGTTCCTGCTAAAACTGGACATTATAAGGAAACATACAGATGAACTTCGGAGAAAGTACAGTAACCTGACTAAAGTTTGTTCCAGCAAAGAATCTTTATTGCCTTTAGCACATTAAAAAATTTTTTTTGCAGAAAAAACAACAAAAACTAATTTTATTTAATCAAACACATATAAAAATAATATTAAGATTAAAAAATGGATTAGGAAAGGAATAGGCTATGCAGAACAAGTGACAAGAGAATATTTGCAGTGGTTTTCTGAGGGTGAGGGTGAGCGTGGGATATGGGATACATGGCATATGGAATCTTCCTCCAACCAGGGATCAAACCCATGACACCTGCATTTGGAGTGCAGAGTCTTAACCACTGGACCACTGGGGAAGCCCATAAGAGTAATATGAAGATGAAAAAAATGGATCAGGAAAGTAACAGGCTATGAAGAACCAGTGACAAGAGAATATTTGCAGGAGTTGTCTGAGGGCAGGGTGGGAGCTAGGATTGACAGTAAATAAGCAGAGCACTTTTTGAGGTAATGGAAAATTTTCTAAAATGGCACTCTATTGATAGCTGAACAGTTCTATACATTTATTAAAAATTGTAACAGTCTACATATAAAATGGCTGAATTTGTACAGTATGAAAATTAAATCTCAATATAGTTATTTTTAAAAAGAAAAAATATTTGCTCTTTATCAAAGGAAGTAGGCTGTACCAAGGGAACTGACTTATTTTCCAGTCTCTTTAGCTAAATGAGAGAAAAGTCAACAAGAATGACTTCCACTCTAAGAGACTTACTCAAAAAATATATATATTCTACATAGTTACAGGATAGTCTAGAAAGAGATTCTGAAAGTATGTGTTTACAGGAGAGCCTGTGAGGGAATGTAATTTAGTATAGGTTTGGGAACTTGTAACATCACATATGATTATCAGAGGTAGTCTGTTAGAGCTCAGAGATGATATAGCCTGACATCTTTTCTATTCAAATAAAAAAACAGAGACCCTCTGAGATTCAGCAACTTGCTAGAATTGGTAAGAGACAAGCTTGGACTAACTGAGGTCTAATTCTCAGTGAAGTAATCATAGTCAATCAGAAATCCTTATTTACCTATGCTTTTTGTTGTTTGCTACAAGTATATACTATTTTAAAGTTTGTTTTTAATAAGTAAAAATGAAAAAACAAATCAATTAAGACCTAAAGAAAAGTCTTTGTTCTCAAAGAGATGACAGTATTTCAGTGTATAAGGCTGAAATGCATACAGACTTAGCAGTGTATCAGTAAATAATTTAACAAAAATTTACTCTGATTAATTTTCTGTGCCATATTGTAGAAGACTATGAGAATCATCATGAATAAATGGAAGGCCTCACTTAATCTAGTGAAAAAGTAATTCATAGATAATTTCCAAGGAATTGGATAATAGCATGATGTGGGATTTTATGTGGGTCCCAAGGTCAATCAAAGTAAGAAAAACATCATTATGGGATCATATACGTCTGGAAGGATACACGAAAGAAGTAAATACAGAGACCTAGTCTTAGAAGAAAGAGAATATGATCTGAAATTGTATAGGAAGCAGGGAAGTCTCAAGCAAACAGTTGTAGTGCCCATCCAAAAGATCAGCATACTCAAGAAAAGAAGCACTGACAACGGAAATAAAATCAATAAATTGCTTGAAAAACACAGCTTACCATAACTAAGGTAAGACAAAAGAAAAAGTTTTCAATAGCTCTATTATCTAAATATTTTAAAAATCGAGGGACTTCCCTGGTGGTCTAGTGGTTAAGACTCTGTCCTTCCAATGGAGTGGGTGTGGGTTCAATCTCTAGTTGGGTTACTAAGACCCCCACAAGCTGCATGGGGCAGTCAAGAAATAAAAAGTAATGATAAATAAGTAAAGATTTTTTAATATGAAATTAATTACCAAAAACGTCCCAACAAAGAAAATTCTAGTCCAGAATGGGAGAAAATAATAGCAAATGAAACAACTGGCAAAGGATTAATCTCCAAAATACACAAGGAGCTCATTCAACTCAATACCAGAAAAACAAACAACCCAATTAAAAAGTGGGCAGAAGACCTAAACAGACATTTCTCCAAGGAAGATATACAGATGGCCAATAAACACATGAAAAGATACTTAACGCTGCTCATTACAGAAATGCAAATCAATATACAATGAGGTATATCACCTCCTACCAATCAAAATGGCCACCATCAAAAAAATCTACAAACAATAAATGCTAGGGAGGGTGTATAGAAAACGGAACCTTCTTGTACTGTTGGTGGGAATGTAAATTGATACAGCCATATCAATGTAAATTGATATGAATACAGTATAGAGATTCCCTAAAAAACTAGGAATAAACTACCATATGACCCAACAATCACACTACTGGGCATATACCCTGAGGAAACCATAACTGGAAAAGGCACACACACTCCAATGTTCACTGCAGCACTATTTACAATAACTAGGACATGGAAGCAAACTAGATGTCCATCAACAGATGAATGGATAAATAAGCTGTAGTACATATATACAATAGAGTATTAGTCATAAAAAGGAACACATCAGTTCTAAAGCAAAGGATGAACCTAGAGCCTATTATAAAGAGTGAAATAAGTCAGAAAAACAAATATTGTGTATTAGCATATATATATGGAATCTAGACAGAGAGTACTGATGAACCTATCTGCAACTCAGCAATGGAGACACAGACCTAGACAACGGACTTGTGGCCACAGCTGAGGAAGGAGAGGGGGGATGAACGGAGAGAGTAGCCTGGAAAATCCCATGGACAGAGGAGCCTGGTGGGCTGCCGTCTATGGGGTCGCACAGAGTCGGATACGACTGAAGTGACTTAGCAGCAGCGGCACCGAAACATGTACCTTACCATATGCAAAACAGATAGCCAGTGGGAATTTGCTGCATGACACAGGGCACTCAAACCCAGTGTTCTGTGACAATGAAGCTGGTAAGATGGGATGGAAGGTGGCAGGGAGGCTCAAGAAGGAGGGGACGTGGGACATATGTACACCTATCGTTGATTCATGTTGATGTATGGCAGAAACCAACACAATACTGTAAAAGCAATTATTCTCCAATTAAAATTAAATTTAAAAAGAAAGAAAGAAAGAAAACTCTGGTCCAGATGGTTACATTTGAGGAATTCAATGAAAATTCAATGAAGAAATAAAAATCAATCAATAAATACTTAAAAAAAAAAAGAAAACTTTCTAACATCTTCTAGAAGGCCAGTATAACCTGGAAAACAAAATCTGATAAAGACTTAGGAAAAGAAATTGTAAGAATAATATTTACATGAATGAATAGAGACACAAAACCCTTATCAAAATACTAGCAAATGAAATCCAAATATATAGCCCAGGAGGGCCTTATCCCAGGATTGTAAAGTTGATACAACTTTTGAGGTCTCCATCTGTGAAGGATGGAAAAGCTAGACGGAAACACTGCTTGTGCACCTACTTGTGCCAAGATCTCCTTATTGAGAGGTCTTAACACTTCTCGCCACTGACTCTGTATTTTTCCATTTCCTAGCCCTTTCCCTTCTTCTTCACTCCAGTCCCTGGGTCCATTAAACAGCAAAAGCCTTCTGATTTTAACCATAATGATCAGCTTGGCTTCTGATCCTGACTGACTACCTCAACACCAGGCAGCTCTCAACATCTGCATAAACAGGTTTTTTTTTTTTTTAAACCTTATTTAATAATTTCTTATACAATAGCATCAAAAACATTAAATACTTAGGAATACATTTAATAATAAACATGTAAGACTTCTACAATGCAAACTATAAAAACATTGATGAAAAAATAATGGATATCTGAAAATCTGAACAAATGTAAAGATATACCTAGTTCATGCATCAGGAAACAATGCTGTTAATGCTTCCCAATATTAATGCTCCCCAAATTCATCCACATATTCAACACAAAACTAATCAAAATCCCAGTAGGCTTCTTTTGAAACACTGTGGTTAAATATATGTAAGATTTACCATTTTAACTGTTTTTAAGTGTACATTTCAGACACACTAAGTATATTCACACTGTTGTGCAAGCATCACCACCATTTATCACTTTACACAATTTAAACTCAGTACCTATTCAAACACTAACTCCCCAGTCACCCTGCTCCTGGCAACCATGACCCCACTTTCTGTCTCTATGAATTGGACTACTCTTAAGAATCCCATATTAAGTAGAATCATACAACATTTGTCCTTTTTTGACTGGCTTATTTCAGTCAGCATGAAAGTCTTCAGTGTTCATTCATGTTATAGCATGTATCAGAATTTCCTTCCTTTTTATAGTTGAAATATATCCTGAGGGCTTCCCTGGTGGCTCAGTGGTAAAGAATCCACCAGCCAATGCAGGAGACGTAGGTTCAATCCCTGGATCAGGAAGATCCCCTGGAGAAGGAAATGGCAACCCACTTCAGTATTCTTGCCTGGGAAACACCATGAACAGAGAAGCCTGGTGGGCTAGAGTCCGTGGCATCGCAAAAAGTGACTTGACTTAGTGACTAAACAATAACAACATGTATATATCATATTTTTTTTATCCATTCATCTATTAATGGACACTTGGTTTGTTTCCACCATTTGACTACTACTAATAATGCTGCCACGCTTCCCTGGTAGCTCAGCTGGT
The DNA here is from genome assembly GCF_032452875.1 of Bos javanicus. Lineage (NCBI taxonomy): Eukaryota > Metazoa > Chordata > Mammalia > Artiodactyla > Bovidae > Bos > Bos javanicus. The sequence goes on along the minus strand of NC_083871.1, from coordinate 19,715,804 downwards.
GAAGAAGCTGCCTGCAATGCAGGAGACTCTCGTTCAATTTCTGGGTCGGGAAGATACCCTAGAGAAGGCATAGACTGCCCACTCTGGTATTCTTGGGCTTTGCTGGTGGCTCAGTCGGTAAAGAATCTACCTGCAACGCAGGAGACCTGGGTTGGGAAGATCCCCTGGAGGAAGGCATTGCAACACACTCCAGTATTCTTGCCTGAAGAATCCCCATGGACAGAGGAGCCTGTAGGGCTGCAGTCCATGGGGTCACAAAGAGTCAGACACGACTGAGCGACTAACCACACAGCAATAAAGCTGCGATGAATATGAATGTATAATATCTCTTTAAGCTCCTGCTTTCAATTCTTTGGGGTATACACTCTCTAGAAGTGAAATTTCTTTTTCTCCACATCCTCCTCCAAACTTGTTATCTTCTATTTTTGTTTGTTTGATAATAGTCATTCTAATGGGTTTGAAGCAGTATCTCATTGTGGTTTTGCTTTGAATTTCACTAATGATTAATGTATAGCATCTTTTCATATGCTTAATAACTGGAGAATTTCTTTGGAGAAATGTCTGTTCAAGTCTTTTGCTCATTTTTAATCAGTTTTTTTCATTGTTGTAAATGATTTGTTGTTCTTTTTACACTCTTGATATCAATCTCTCATTGGATGCATGATTTGCAAATATTTTCTCACACTTTGTTGGTTGCCTTTTCACTCTGTTGGTAATTTCCTTTGACACAGACATTTCTAATTTTGAATGAAGTCTAAAATGTATATTTTTGTTGTTGTTGCTGGCCTGTGCTTTTTTTGGTATCATATCCAGGCTTTCTTCCTTTTAATAAAAATGGAAAGCTCTTTCTGACACTCATATGAAAATGCAAAGGATCCCAAATAACAAATAAGCTTACGATAAGACCTCAATAATCCAGACATTAGTACTGGCCTAGAAATATGTACATAGCTTGATGGAACAGAATACAAAGTCTAGAAACTGACCCTCATTTAAAAAGTCAATTAATATTTAACAATGAAACCAAAGCAACTTAATGTAGAAAGGAAATGCTTGCTAGAAATTTGTTAGAAAATTGGTGCTAGAAAACTAGAAATCCACATGGGATAATAAACAAACCTTCCTTAACTATACCTGAAGTTAAACAAAAATTAACTTCAGATGAACCACACAATCTCAGTATAAAAGATAAATCATAAAGCTTTTAGAAGAACACAAAGATAATTTTTGTGACCTGGACCTAAGCAAAGACTTCTGAGATAGGACACAAAGGCATTAATCATAAAATAAAAAGTTGCTAAACTGAACTTAGTAAAATTAGTAATTTCTGTTCTCTAATACCATTAAAAAATGAATAAGCAGGCCATAGATAAAGATTGTATGTCTGAAAAACATGTATTTGCAAAATAGAGTATATTAAAAACTCATATAAACTCAATACTAAACATACAACCCAATTTTTTTTTAATGAGCAAAATAATTAGCTCACAAAGGAAGATATACAAACAGCCAGTGAGCATATAAAAATGTGCTCAACATTATTATACATCAGAGTAATGCAAACTAAAACCACAGTGCCATTCCCTCACACATTCATTAAAAAGGCTGAAATCAAATAAAACTAAACATGCCATTTATATGTTCTACAGAGGTAACTTCTAGGGGAAAAAAATACAGTGGTTGCCTTTGAGAAGAGGGAATGACTAGGAAAGGGCACAGCTCTTGAGAGTGAAAACTGTTCTACATCTTAATAGAAATGGGGGTTACATAAGCACATCATAAAAAATTTTTTATTACATGCTTTTCTTAAAATTCACCAATTTATTCATTTAACATTTATGCATTTCACTGTTTGTAACTTTAACCACACACACACACATACACAAGCAACTACTGAACTTAATAGATTTATTTTTGCAGTGGTTGGGGCTGGCAATTCTGAAACTACTTCCTATATATTCTAAGCTTGAGCAAATAGGAAAATATATTGTCCTGAAACCTAAACTAGATTAGACAATTTATGAATACATTTTTATATTTCTATGAAATATTTCTGTGAAATATTTCAATTTTTATAGAAATGTTCCTATGAAACGGTTTCATCTCGTTTCATCATTAATTCAGAATTTACAACCTTTGGGCAGCTTAATTATTGTTTCTCTAAGTAGTTTACAGAGTCTGGATTTAAAAACACTGAACAAATCACATGTAACTAGACTTCTATAAGATACAGCCATTTTTCCTACTTGAATTTTAATGTCTGTTGTTTACATCAAAATTATTAAGATCATATTTTGTCAAAATATCTATTTTTAAAAATGTATCAGATAGGGTGACACATAATGAAACTTTAAATAGTTGCAATGTTTGCATTTTTCCTACTTATCTTTGATTAAAGTGAAAGTCACCCAGTCGTGTCCGACTCTTTGCGACCCCATGGACTATAGCCTGCTAGGCTCCTCTGTCCATGGAATTTTCCAGGCAAGAATACTGGGGGGGTTGCCATTTCCTTCTCCAATCTTTGATTACAAATAGAAAGAAAAATATCTTTGTTAATCAGTGCTCAGGCTAATTTCTTTATACATTCTAGCATTATTCATATATTAAATGCTGGCATTCTTATAGAGTTTTAATTCTGGTATTAAGCTGATTGCATTTTTTTAAGTTAAAAATAAGTAACCAATCTTCAAAAATTATAATAAACTTTCAAAACTAAAGTAGACCTCACTAGGTTTTTTTTTAATACAAAAAGCTTAAAAATCAATTGTTAAACAAAATGAAAATTTAGAAATATTTTCTCAAAATATGGATATAATGATGTTAAACTCTCCAGAATATGACAGAAGTTTCTGAATTCTATTCAATTTTAATTTTACTTATGCATTAGGTGATGTTGTTTGGTATTCATATCAGAATTCCTTGAAAATCTGTTTCTATAAACTATTTCTTATTATGGTTATTCAAAAAGTAAAAGTTTTTTAAGCAGTTAAAAAACCTAAGAAAAGGAAATTTCAAGTCATAATTGTACTCCTCTGTTTAAATTTTCAAATAATTGCAAGTGCTTCATTAGTTTGTATTTAGAACGCTACACTTACCTTCCCTTTTGATGAGAATCTTGTTAAAGAATTAGCACATTTCCTCAGGCTATGAGTTATAGGAAGTCTATATGTCTTTCAACATCTTGATATGCTACTTTATCCTTGCCTTTTATGTAAAATTAGATTTTTATATCAGATTTTTGATAATATTTTAAGCCTATTTTATATTAAAAATAAAAATTAGAAAGATTTAATATCTGGCCAATGATTCTGTAACGCAACCTCCTATGAAGTGTGTAAGCCATCAACTACCACAGGGAGGCGCTCTTTGCTCAGTGACTTGGAGTAAGAAGAGGGGAGCTATAAGGATATGTAAAACAGAGACTGTACCTTCTAGATGGCCATACTTGCAAGAGAGCCAAGACAAGTAATATTACAGCACTAACAGCAGTGAACTTCAAGAAGAGATATATCACACAGGACATCAGGGTGACATGAAGGGATACATTTTACTACATATAATTGAAAGAAATATTAGATCTCCAAGCTTTGGAAACAATCCTTTAGAACACAGCAATTTGTACTACACCAATCACTGACTCAGGGTTATAAAACAAAACAAAACATTAAAACCTATCCTTGAAACTGTTGGTAAAAATAAGGAATAGAAACAGAAGATTAACCAGAAATGTCTTTGTGCAGGAAATGTTTTTAATAATTTGAAGTTTATTAGAAGAAAAATCATTTTACAATTTGTTTCTAATTTATAAATATCCAAATAATATACATTTGCACCATCACTTGACATTCCTACATAAATATGCAAATTTTATCATTAAGACTGATCACTGTGTGATAAACTACATAAGAAATAATAAATTAGAAAGTGTATAATCAAAATAAATCATGCTGAATATTTTAGTCAGTCAGTTTAGTCGCTCAGTAGTGTCCGACTCTTTGTGACCCCAAGGACCGCAGCACGCCAGGCTTCCCCCATCAACAACTCCTGGAGTTTCCTCAAACTCATGTCCATTGAGTCAGTGATGCCATCCAACCATCTCATCCTCTGTCGTCCCCTTCACCTCCCACCTTCAATCTTTCCCAGCATGAAGGTCTTTTCAAATGAGTCAGCTATTCACGTCAGGTGGCCAAAGTACTGGAGTTTCAGCTTCAGCATCAGTCCTTCCAAAGAATACTCAGGACTGATTTCCAATAGGATGGACTGGTTGGATCTCCTTGCAGTCCAAGGGACTCTCAAGAGTCTTCTCCAACACCACAGTTCAAAAGCATCAATTCTTCGGCACTCAGCCTTCTTCACAGTCCAACTCTCACATCCATACATGACTACTGGAAAAACCATAGCCTTGACTAGACGACCTTTGTTGGCAAAGTAATGTTTCTGCTTTTTAATATGCTGTCTAGGCTGCTCATAACTTTTCTCCCAAGGAGTAAGCATCTTTTAATTTCATGGCTGCAGTCACCATCTGCAGTGATTTTGGAGCCCAAGAAAGTAAAGTCTGTCACTGCTTCCACTATTTCTCCATCTATTTGCCGTGAAGTGATGGGACCAGATGCCATGATCTTCATTTTCTGAATGTTGAGTTTTAAGCCAACTTTTTCACTATCCTCTTTCACTTTCATCAAGAGGCTCTTTAGTTCTTCTTCACTTTCTGTCATAAGGGTGGTGTCACCTGCATATCTGAGGTTATTCATATTTCTCCCAGCAATCTTGATCCCAGCTTGTGCTTCTTCCAGCCCAGAGTTTCTCATGATGTACTCTGCATATAACTTAAATAAGCAAGGTGACAATATACAGCCTTTACATACTCCTTTTCCTATTTGGAACCAGTCTGTTATTCCATGTCCAGTTCTAACTGTTGCTTCCTGTCTTGCATACAGATTTCTCAAGAGGCAGGTCAGGTGGTCTGATATTCCCATCTCTTTCAGAATTTTCCACAGTTTACTGTGATCCACACAGTCAACGGCTTGGCACAGTCAATAAAGCAGAAATAGATAGGAGATACCCCACGCCCAAGGTCAGGAGGGGCGGCTGCACTTGCTGGACCAGCAGTGAGGAGATACCCCACATCCAAGGGCAAAGCAGAAGCCCCAGCAAGAAAGTAGGAGGGGTGAATATGCATTTAGAATCAAACCCCATTCCCGCCAGTGACGCTCAGAGGGCTCAAACAAACCATATGTGCACTAGGACCCAGGGACCCCACAGAGACTAAGACAGAACTGTGTTTGAGCATCTGCTGTGGAGGTACCGGTCAGTGGTGGTCTGCTGCAGGGACAGGGGCTCTGGGTGCAGCAGACTTGGGTATGGCATAAGCCCTCTTGGAGGAGGTTGTCATTAACCCCACCATAGAGCTGCCAGGACTGGGAAATAGACTCTCGGAGGGCACAACAGAAACCTGTGCACCAGGACCCAGAAGAAAGGAGCAGTGACCCCACAGGAGACTGCCCCGGACTTGCCCGTGGGTGTCTGGGTATCTCTGGCAGAGGCGTGGGTCAGGTGGCCTGCTGCGGGGTTGGGGGCACTGAGTGTCGCTGTACATGCAATGGATCTTTTGAGGGAGGCCAACTCTACCTTCATTGCCTCCATCACAGTTTGGCCCCAGGTAAACAGCAGGGAGGGAACAGAGTTCCACCCATCAACAGAAAATTGGATTAAAGATTTACTGAGCCCTGCCAATCAGAACAAGACCCAGTTTCCCCCTCAGTCAGTCTCTCCCATCAGGAAGCTTCCCTAAGCCTCTTATCCTTATTGAGGGCAGACAGACTGAAAACCACAATCACAGAAAACTAACCAATCTAATCACATGGACCACAGCCTTGTCTAACTCAATGAAACTATGAGCCAGGCCATGTAGGGCCACCCAAGACAGACAGGTCGTGGTGGGGAGTTCTAACAAAATGTGGTCCACTGCAGAAGGGAATGGCAAACCACTTCAGCATTCTTGCCTTGAGAACCCCATGAACAGTATGAAATATTTTAGGCAATCTATCAAATGTAATCAATTATTCTTAAGAGAAATGAAACTTAGTTTTATTTTTTTTAAGTACTTTAAAACAATCTATTAGTATTTAAAGTGATCTTACATTCTGTGAACATAGAGTTATAAGTAAGATCTGCTCTTAGTCTAACCGAATCTCTGGGGAATAAAACACCCCTTACTATGACTCAGGCAATCTATAAACCTCCAACAAGCTAAAACAGGAAAGGTAATTATAAATTGAAAAATCTGAATTATCACAGAGACCAATATTTGAAATAATTGATAAATATGAATTTGTGTTTGTGTTCCTAGTAACTTATGATAACATCAAATTATTTTGAGGATGGCACTCAGAAGCTAGATGTTTAAAATGCCAAATAAATAAAAGTGCTAATAACAGTGTTAACAGACCAAATAAACATCCTAACCTTGTAACCAAAATGGTTCAATACCTATATAATTTGCCATATACTCAAATAAGGAAGAGCATATAGTAAACAGTTAATGGTATAGACTTAGCTATAAAAATAAAACACCTGCACAGTTCACTTCCTACCCTCAATGCTTCTAAGTAATGGCCACAATACAAGATAAAACTAAAGATGTTATTTAAGAGGACTAATGGATTTTAAGGATCTTAGTTTTAGGAGATCTTTTTCCTCTCTCCTATCTCCCATTAAGCAATAAAATGTGTCCCACTGAGTTTAAAATTTGAAGCCTAAAATTTTGGTCTTATTCCTAACTTGATAGTTTGATAAAGATGTGTAGAGAACAAAAGCCAACCTACCTCTAAAATCTATCTTTTGAAAATAAAATATGTTCAAGAAGAATAATCACTTTATTTCTACTTTTACATTAATATATCAACTAACATTTCAAATTTGTGATTCCTAGTCCTTTACCTAAAGCACAGAAAAAAACCACTGCTCTTTAGCGACATGAAAGTAATCCTCCTTTATTAAGTCTTTTAAACATTTTATCATATACTGAGTGAACAATTTGTTCTAGGAACAAATTAGAATACTAAATGTTTTTAAATTAATTCAGCAAAGAATAATCGGTCACTACTCATATGGCAAAGTCACTCATTTGCCACGCATTTACTGAGAATTAAATGTCCCAGGAACTGAGGAAGCAAAACCAAGTAAGATATCACTAAGAGCTCAAAAGTACCTCCAACAAGGAACATTCAGAGCAAAAAGATAAATATCCCCAAAGACCTCATAATTTGAAGACAGTTTCAATTTGCCCTTTAGCATTTAACTGCACTAAATAACACAGAGAAATATATTTTCAATAGGAAACTTTCCAGTTAAATTTTAATTAAGTTTAAAAAGTAGATGGCAAAAAAGGAAGAACTATTTTTTTTAATCAATATAATAATGTAAACCCATTTTTCATCCTTAAGACACTGATAACTTTCATATTTCCCATGTTTAGAAGAAACAGTTGGTCAAATCATTTTAGGGACCATGTTTCAACAAATTCAAATTTTTTGTCTCCCTTATTGCAAGAATAATCATATACAAAAACAGGACAAGCACACTCTCTAAAAGGTAAAAAAATATGCATTAGTATTATTAATGTAACATATTTACCAACTAGAACCCTTATTTCAGAGCACACATACATGTATTCTTTGAATTACTAAGTATTAATAATACCACTTCCCTACTATCTTATACAGAATAACTCATAAAGCTTATAAAGCATGATTGTGATCATGTACAAGAGAGGAAAAAACCAAGACAAAGATATTCTAAATTACTTGTCAAAGACCTGAGAAAACTTAAAAGGCAAAACAGAAAATCACATTTGGAACCTACTATTACAGGTAACTGACAAATTGAATGCAACTTTCTCATGATATTAAAAAAAAATACATGTAAATTAACATATACATATTTACAAATAATTGAAAAAGCCAGGAACATCATAAGAATTTTTTATATAGCCTGAATTACATAGAGAAGTGTGGTTTCAAAATCAAAGCTGCTAAACAGCCGATTCCAGTGAGTCATGTACATTAGTTCAGAGGAACCTGAGAAAATACAGTATATTCAATATAATATTAATAATTAAATTATGACCCAAGAAGTTTGATTTTATAAGAAGACTTAATAAACATATATAATAAGTATTATGATCAAGCACTGAAATATATCTTCAGGGAAAAAAAGGTTAATTAAAATGTCTTAAAAGTAAAGTTAAAAAAATATCATGTGTACATAATATTTAAGATGCAACTTAATCATAAAAGTGTGGGTTTTGGGGAGAGGGGTTTGCAAACAATAATGGTACCATTACAAAATAAAAGAGATCTTAGGGGAAATGGTAGATATTGGCTTATAAGCATACCTCTTGAAACACATGAAATTCTACATAAAATTCTTCTTTAACCCAAGAGCAATGTGTTTAAACTAAATGTGTGTGTGTGTGTGTGTGTGTGTGTGTGTGTGTATAAAATGTAGATAAAATATATATGTATTTTTAAAGAACAATCACATCATAACTATAAAACATTTTATGGTGAGGCTTTATATCCAGCTTATTTTGTTCTCAGAACATTATTAATATATAATGTTTATAAAACATTTAATTCCCTCTTCATTACCTCTAAAATCTTTGCAGAAAATCTGATATTATCTTGTTAACAAGGCAAAACTAGGGAGGAAGATTTGTATATCCATCATTTCTCGAGTAACAAAAATATCTTTACCTTCCAGAAGACTTTCACAAAAATCCGACATTGGAATGTTATAATAATGCAAGTGAGGATGAAAATTTTATAATAGGAACTGATTAAATAAATGAGAGGAAAGGCTAATAATAGATAAAAATGTTTATCAAGAACCAAAGAAAGGTGATACCTATTTTTTCTTTTTTAAGACAACTATAAAACAATGTCCTGGAGACACTCTTGTTATAAAGTGGTTTTTAAGATGAAAATTTATTTACTTCTTAGGTTCTTTTTTTTCAAATGTATCACCAAATAATTTAAAATAAAAACCTGACAAAAACATGTAGAGTCTATACAAGAAGTCCTGCATCAGCCTACTATTTTAAGAAAATAAATAGGAGGTAGATATTTACATAGATTTTAATAGTTATAAAAAGAATAACCAGCTCTCTTAACTATTGCTTCAAAATGATCATGCCCCACAATGCCACTCTCAATTCTAGACTGAATTTTTGTTCATTATGTAAGAGTGCTTTTATGTTTTTTCTTTTATTTATTTGTTGTTTTATGCATTCCAGTATGTTATGCTTATGCTTGGGATTTCTTTTTTTATATAAAACAGAAGATCATGTTGTGATGAGAATTACTCATGGGTCTCTTCTGATACTAGAACTAATTTACCCCAAACTTAAATAAGCTTAATCTCCAGGAAAGCTCTCATGATATTCTACATAAACTATTTCAAAAAACAGTTGTTTAATATTACAGACTTTTTCAAGTTTGCTGAAGCACTCTGTATTTCTTCACTGGAATTTATACTTTTTCTTTTTCTATCTCAATGACGGCATAAAGTCGTGAAATTTAAAACCACATGCCTCTAATATAAGAAATTAAAACAAGCAAATTATACTTCTAATGACAAACAAATGACATCATTTTGGAAGCAAATATTTAAAATCTTATAAAGGTATTAATACACATTAATAATTTTTGAATCATTTAATTTCTATGCCATGAGTTAGTCAGGGGTTTATCAAAAGACAATTTTTGAAGGAAACCAGAAAGTGTTCCCATAACATACTAAAAAATTCTTTGTGTCACTGTCCTTTGAAAGAGGATACCTCTTTTTAGATAAGGTCTCCTTTTTCTCACCCACCCACTGCTTCATCTCACTGAAAGCTTTGCGCAATTTCATCATCTCAGCAAGAGAGGCAGCAAATGGCTAAAATGAGCAGTCTCTGGACCCTCAGGAATGGCCACTATGCCACATCACCTGAGATTCCGGATTAGAATTATGTCTGATTTAAAAAAAAAAAAAGTAACAAAACAAAACAAAGAAACAAGAAAACAAAACAGAAAACAAAAAATGTCTAACTAGGCCATCTTTTCACCTTTCTTTATTTCATAAGAGAGAAGCATTTAACACATTTTTTTTGAAAAATGATAAAGTACTAACAAAGCTCGTGTCAACATTACTGCTAAAAAACTTATCAACTTTTATATGCTAACAAAACTCAGTAATTTTATTGCTTTATGAGATAAAACATAATAACCTTAGCGCAAAGAGTTTAGATCAAATTATTTTTGTGGCCTCTATCTATAGGACACAGTCAACTTCTCATGTCAAGGGAAAATTAATTCTCTGTTCAAAATCCAGATTATCACTCTTAACTATATCTAAATCCAGAGAATAACCATGTGTAGCACATTGGATGAAATTTGTTTCTGAAGTACTTTTTTCACTCAAGATTTTAAGAAAGGTCCTATACTGTGATTTTCCCCCCCATTTTATCTGCGATGAGAAAATGATTAGGATGGAACCTTAATCCCCTAAAGTCTCAGCATCCAGCTTACCTGACAAGATTTTCATTGTCTCCAGTTCCCTTGCAAGTTGCACATTCAGTTCGTAAATCTTCAGCCTTGGGCTTCTTTTGTAACACAGACTGCCTCTGTCTTCTCTCTCTAGGAACTCTTTCCTGTCATACAAGGAAGAAACAAAATATAAAATCAGGATACAAGGAAAACAGAAATAATTTTAAGCAAGGAAGTTTCTCAAAGTTTAGACTATGCAAAATATGCTTAACTTATTCCAACCTCATGTTTTTCTTCCTCAGGAATGAAGCTTCGTTTTCGTCCTCTGGTTCTCTAAAAAAAGAAAGAAAGAAAGAAAGAAAAATCCACAAAAATATCCAATATTTAATTAACAGTAAAAATAAATTTTTACTGCTTAGGTTAAGCACTTGGAAAGTTAGCAGCATTTCTAATTAATGCCGTACTGCTCTATTACACTTTGTTACAATTTATATAAGAAAATAAAAACATGACAAATTAAGTACAGCCTATAGTAACAGTGCTTTACTTTTAAATAACAGATATCTGATAAGAAAAATAAGCTACAAAATTAGCTTGAAGATTTATGAACACCATAGGTGTCATACTATGATGATTTATGAAGAACATTTAAACTTTCATAACTTATCAAGTATGACTGCTAGAGCTAACCCTGGACTCACAATACATCTATTGCATGCCTCTGTGTGTGTGTGTGTGTGTGTGTGTGTGTGTGTGTGCTGCACAAACACGTCAGAGTAACAAGAATCAACTTTTAACAGCTATGCAACAAGGGAGGCAAAGGGTTCAGATGTCTCCCAATCCTGGTTAAAATAAAATGAACTAAAACATGGTACAGGTGGCTTGAGCTTATTTACTTAAAACTCTTGAAACTTATATCCTGTATTTCAGAACACATTTACCATGTGAAAGACAACATTTGTATGTTTTAAAGTAATACAAGTACAACAGTATTTGCAGTCCATATGTTAAAAATCTCGACCCATGTAGCACAGACTCTGGAAATCTATAATTCTCACGTGAAGATCACTGTTCTTAAGAGAGAATGAAGAGAAAGGAGGCACCACTTTCAAAACTTGCTTCGTCTGACTGCTGAGATCAAGGAACATTATTCTCAAGTTACAGTAGGGACAAACAATTCTAAATTACTGTCATTTCAATTTGCCACAGTACTAAGTCACTTGTTATTTAGAATCCACATCCTGTTTAATCTGCTTCTCGAGGAGAAGGGGGCAACAGAGGATGAGATGGTTGAATGGTATCATCAACTCAATGGGTATGAGTTTGAGCAAACTCAGGGACACAGTAAATGACAGGGAAGCCTGGCCAGCTGCAGTCCATGGGGTCACAAAGTCATCAGACACACCTGAGCAACTGAACAACAACAGATGACCAAGAGTTAAATAATCAGTCATTCAAAATAAGCAAATTTAAAGACAACATATTCATTTACACTTACACTCTCAATCAGTCTATTTTGATTATATTATAGAAGAAATTAGGAAGAAAAAGGAAATTATACCCAGGGAAAGGTTTCAAATGCAGTCCACACTGGACATGACTGAGTGACTGAGCACACATACATCTATTTTTAATTCCAAGGAATTACTACTATGCCTTGCTTCTCAAAATACGAATCATGGTTCATAAGCACTGGCATCCACTGGGAGTTAGAAATGAAGAATCTCATGCCCACAACAACATACTGAATTAGAACTTGTCTTTTCACAAGATCCTCAAGTAAGTCATACACACATTAAAGTTTGAAAACAGCCTTTAATACTGACAACACTTACCCAAGTCCTAATTAAAACCTTATGGCTAGCTCTTTGTATAGTCATCTTTCCCCTCTATGACATTCCTTCCTTTTATGCTTCAAATTCTGCCCCCCTACACAATTTTTTCCAAAACTGGTAAGGACCATGTCATATTCATCTTTTCAGACCCAATTAAACTTAATATAATGCATATTATATAGAAATTCAATAAATTTGTTTAAATAAAATAAGTATTTGGATTGAAACTACAAATGAATATACCAGATAATACAAATGATAACACTGACAAAAAGGGTAAGTTATTGTTCCTTCTCTAATAATCTATTTTCAATTTGCAAAAATTATGCATAGAGCCACTTCAATAAGGTGATCAAAATTAATAACCACTATTAGAGGAAAAATATTCAAATTACTTATTTTAGTTCTGCTGCTACTGCTAAGTCGCTTCAGTCGTGTCTGACTCTGTACGACCCCATAGACGGCAGCCCACCAGGCTCGGCCGTCCCTGGGATTCCTCAGGCAAAAATACTGGAGTGGGTTGCCATTTCCTTCTCCAATGCATGAAAGTGAAAAGTGAAAGTGAAGTCGCTCAATCGTGTCTGACTCTTCACGACCCCATGGACTGCAGCCTACCAGGCTCCTCCGTCCATGGGATTTTCCAGGAAAGAGTACTGAAGTGGGTTGCCATTGACTTCTCTGAACATCTAAAGAATGTTCAAACGGCCTTCACACATCTCTATATTTCTCTTCATTCAACCCATCTTTTGTTGAGTCATCTAGTTTTTGAATCATCTACTCACTGAATTAATTTTTAAAGTATATATGTCAATGCTCCAAGTTCATATTCTCAGTTCTTTTAAAAATACATAATTTTTACCATTTCTGATTAATACTTCAAATTTTCAAACATCTGATTTGATTCCATCAATTGGAAGCTTTACATACCCATGGAAGAGCTAATCTTTAGGTAGGTTGGTAAGAAGTCCAGGGCCCTCAAGGAGGAAGGGGTCCAGAGCCCTCAAAGAGAAAGGGGTCCAGGGCTCTCAAGGAGGAGAAAAGGACAAAGGTTTTTTTCCTACATAGCTTTGTCTTAGTCAATATAACAATCTATCTTGCTGAAGGCCAAGTTTCTCCTTAACAAGAACATCCTGACTAATCTTGTTATCTTAAGAAATATATTGTGGGAGTGGGTCTGTTAAGACCTTTCTAGTGTTAGTTCTAATCTTGTTAATTTAAGATGTATGTTGTGGGAGCAGGTCTAGTAAAAGTATATAAGGCCTTGATAAGACTAGTGAGTTTCTGGCACTATCCTTCCCCCTTCTGATGTCTATGTCAGAAACTTTCTCTCACTTTTTATACTTTAATAAAACTCTGCTACACAAAAGCTATTGAGTGATCAAGCCTGGTCCCTGGTCCTGAAGCTAAATCTTCTTTGGAGATAACAAGTCCGACCTCATTCACTGTAAGCTATCACCCATACTGCAATTACCATCATAAAGTATAAATAATGTCACACTGATCCTATCTCATAACTACAGTTACGTATCTCTACGTTTATAAATTGTTTTATATTTTATGAAAGCAGTATTTTTAAATGACTAAACATTTGTAATTATCTAAGTGATTTTAACTTAAGTGCACATATTACAAGAAGGTAATCATTTACGTATTCCTGCAGTAATTTTAAATAACTAAATACAAGAAACCAACATAAACAATTTCTAGCCAGAAAAACAAGGTTGTTACTAGCAACATGAAATTATAGCATCTTAGAGTTTTGAGAAAACAGGTCACGGAAGTAACTTGATCAGCTGTGATCACACAGCTGATAACTGACCGAAGGTGAACTTCAAACCCAGGTCTCACAACTCTCAATTCAGTGATTTTTCTTGCATGATAAATCCAAGATTAATAATTTAATTCCACATAGAGTTGAGTAAAACTATCAAAAGAAAGCAAATGTCTTATTCTCCCTTGATAGTTAAATAAACTGTAACACTCTTATGTCTAAATGAAAAGTTCTTACATTTTGAAAAAAGTGAATGAGACAAAGGAGACAAGTCTACCCAAAGGAGTGGAGACCTCAATACCTCAAGCTGACTCTATATTCTACTCAATTTGGTACCCTATACATACAATGACTAACATGATCCATTACCAAAGTGATTTATAGCAAGCTTCTTTAGCAAATATGATATAAACTAGCATTTCCAAAAATTAAGAATAAGAGGATTTAATCCAAACAGACTGCATCACAATATCAAGTCCCTAAACCAAGAAAATACTGAGAGTAGTGGGTTTTTGCCCCCTAGTTTTAATGAAGTGTCAGCAACTGTTGCAATTCACACCAGTCTACAAACAAAACAGACAAAATATGTTAAACATGGTATCTCTAGTGAATCAAAAACATAAGGGGAGTTAAAAAGGAGAAATGACAGGAAAAGAAAAAAGGTTGCCTCATCCAACAAGTTTCAATAATCAAAGATCTTGCCCCATCTTAGATGTACATAAGTATTCATAACCAGGTGGTCATTTCATGGTATACATTGAGCTTGACACTACTTTAGAAACAAGATAAAGCAGAAGGGAGAACATAGTGCACGGAAAAAGGAAAAAAAAATATTTAAGAAGGTGCTTTAGAACTTAGAACAAATATATTATCTAGACATTCCAAATAATTCAAACTTTATTTCCAAATTGAGGTTCCTTTTCAATTATTACACTCTTAAAAGTAAATGGAAGTCTGAAAATCATTCCACATCTTAACACATTCCTATTTTTTTCTTTGTTATTTTTTTAAGAACTTTATTTGCTCAGGGAAAACTGACAATCTGAGCTGCTTAGATCACCTGGCTCTACCTGTCTTTGACACATTTACTTGAAAACAGGAGGTGATAAAAACACCCACAAAGAGTGGCATAATATTAGAGACAATGTATCTAAGTTAGGAAAGAATAAAACACTTGTAACTATAGGCATCATTTTAAAAGCACATCCATCTGAAATAAATAAATATTTCAATAACTTCACTTGTTTAGACCAATAAACTTAACAAATTTTAATTCTGGGTTATTTTAATTTATAATTAAGTCAGATGTATGATTATTTTCCCAAGGTTAGAATGATTCATTTCACAAATGAACTAAATTTAAAACTAAAAGACAGTGTCTCAACATCTTTGATATCATTAAGATGGATTTCACATAGTCATTTGCACACTGATTTCTCTAAGTCTGACACACCATTTTGATGACAAATGACAATAAAGAAGCCACAAGTGTTTAGACAAAATGAAGAATGCCTTCCTATGTAATTTATATATAAAAAGATAAAATGCTATTTATTAACAAAATTCAAAATTCAATGTTAATTAGGACAATTAAACCTTGAAAACCTCTGTCAGGCTAAAATAGCTTCAGATTTATGCTGAGGAATAAATGTCAGGGCTGTCTTGCAGCTGTTCAAAATGCTTCAATGAAATATATATACAGCATATATTTTTTTTCCTTAAAAATAAGTATTTGTTTTCCAATTAAAAAATACATTAAAAACAATCATATATTAAAACTCATAAAATATTCAAAAGAAAAACGTTATATACATAAACAATGTGTGAACAAAGCACCATCTGTTTCTGTTGGCTACAGGCATACAACAGATGGAATGGTGATCACCAAAAATGAGTGTTTTCCCTTCTTGTCAACTGACTAGAGTTTATTTTTACCTAATTTATATTAACTGGGTTTGGGAAACAGGTGAAAAATAATAAGAATATCGTGACCTGTTTCACTTAACACTATAAATTAAAATAACCACAAGCCTAAAAAGGTAAAATAAAAGCTACATTTTACATGACAAATGTTTCTGTAACACCCTTCTCATAGGTAATGGCAGATTCAAAATAAGGAAAATCCTGAAGCTCTGCCTAGACCTTGTTCTCTTTATTTCATACACCTGGAAATAAACAAAAATGATGCCTTTCCAAAAGGCAAAAGCACAGCAGCAGCCCGTGGCTTCTGAATAAGATTAGCTGACTGAAGGACACCCACCGTGGCTCTCTTCCAAGTGAGTCAAGGTGAGTTAAGCATGGTTTAGTTCGCCAAAAAATTTTTTGCCTAGGTTTCTTCTAAGGATCTATGATAGACACACAGGTTATTATTATCTCTTTAGTACTTCAGAGGTCCCCTTGGGTCTGATAATAAACTCAAAAATAACTCTGATATCTAAAGCCCCCCATACAAAATCCTTTCTTCCCAGAACTATATTAATTAATCAAAATGAAAAACATCTATTTCTGCTTTACTGACTATGCCAAAGCCTTTGACTATGTGGATCACAATAAACTGTGGAAAATTCTGAAAGAGATGGGAATACCAGACCACCTGATCTGCCTCTTGAGAAATCTGTATGCAGGTCAGGAAGCAACGGTTAGAACTGGACATGGAACAACAGACTGGTTCCAAATAGGAAAAGGAGTATGTCAAGGCTGTATATTGTCACCCTGTTTATTTAACTTATATGCAGAGTACATCATGAGAAAAACTGGACTGGAAGAAACACAAGCTGGAATCAAGATTGCCGGGAGATATATCAATAACCTCAGATATGCAGATGACACCACCCTTATGGCAGAAAGTGAAGAGGAACTCAAAAGCCTCTTGATGAAAGTGAAAGAGGAGAGTGAAAAAGTTGGCTTAAAGCTCAACACTCAGAAAATGAAGATCATGGCATCTGGTCCCATCACTTCATGGGAAATAGATGGGGAAACAGTGGGAAAAACAGTGGGAAAAAATAAACAGACTTTATTTTGGGGGGCTCCAAAATCACTGCAGATGGTGATGCAGCCATGAAATTAAAAGACGCTTACTCCTTGGAAGGAAAGTTATGACCAACCTAGATAGCATAGTAAAAAGCAGAGACATTACTTTGCCAACAAAGGTTCATCTAGTCAAGGCTATGGTTTTTCCTGTGGTCATGTATGGATGTGAGATTTGGACTGTGAAGAAGGCTGAGCACTGAAGAATTGATGCTTTTGAACTGTGGTGTTGGAGAAGACTCTTGAGAGTCCCTTGGACTGCAAGGAGATCCAACCAGTCCATTCTGAAGGAGATCAGCCCTGGGATTTCTTTGGAAGGAATGATGCTAAAGCTGAAACTCCAGTACTTTGGCCACCTCATGCGAAGAGTTGACTCATTGGAAAAGACTCTGATGCTGGGAGGGACTGGGGGCAAGAGGAGAAGGGGACGCCAGAGGATGAGATGGCTGGATGGCATCACTGACTCGATGGACGTGAGTCTGAGTGAACTCCGGGAGTTGGTGATGGACAGGGAGGCCTAGAGTGCTGCGATTCATGGGATCGCAAAGAGACACGACTGAGCGACTGATCTGATCTGATCTGATTAGCATAAAGATAACAAATAAATTAAGACTTGGGCAATGAATGCCTAGTTGCCTTTAGTCATTTCAATAGGGCTGAATCCAACGCTTCTATTATTTCCACTAAACTAGCATCTAAAAATTGTATGTATGAAAAACACATTCCAGATTTTAAAAGTTTCTCTGTTAAATAGACTATACCACATATGTAAAACATATGTGTATGTGTAAAACTATTTTAAAATCAAACGAAAGCAAACTCTCAGATATTTGATTATCTTTCAAATGAAGCTCACCACTTAGACTACTGATTTGTGAAGTAAAATGGAAAACAGATTAATAACGTGTTTAAGTCTATTTCTAGAATAATGATCTATAAGAAAAGGTGAATTCTGAAAAAAATATGGCTTCAGTCAAAGCTGCTAAAAAGTACTTTGACATTTTACTGCATTTATCTTTCCAAAAAAGGAGATACATAAAACAATATAAAAATGTATGAGACAGAAAAAAAGATCTGACAACTTCAAAGAGAGTAGAAGATGATACATTGTGTATAAGAGTATGGAAAGATAGTCCCTACAAGTCCCTTTGGCACTTGTATAAAAGATGAAAAGTCACTAGATGACACAGAGTGTAAAGAAAACGAAAAGAAAATATGAAAGCTTTCAAGTTACATTAAAGCTATTAGAAAATATGCCAAAAAGTACAAACATCAATTTTAAAGTAACTTCAAAAGGAACACGGGTAAGCTAATTTATATTTTCTTCAAAAGTAATTTCCTTGCCTAAAAGCAAGTGAAAAGTTTCTACATTAAAAAAAAAAATGCAGAGAAAATGTCTAAATAACAAGATACTTAAAGGGAAGGCTGTCTTTCGAGTAATTCTATAGTTTCACCAATGAAATATGATTAATACATACAAGCAGAAACAAACTAATTTCCTTCTTAACCATAAAAGGCTAGGGAAAAGACTCTTTCAAAGTATACTAAGCTTCTGATACATAGCAACAGTGGAAAAGAACTCATTGGTGAAATATCCACCAAGTACCTACCGTAGTAGGTAACCAGCACATAGTGGTGAACGGGACAGCCTCTGTCCATTTGGGTTCAGAACAAATAATTAAATGTATAATTATTTATAAATTTGGAAAGGGCAACTAAGGTGAAGCATAAAAATAAAGTCACATACTGCTCAAAACTTTAATCAAAACTAGTGTTCTAAAATTCAAAGTATGCCTATATATCAGTCATAATTTATACTCTTAATAATGATCAAAGTTGATGTAAAACTACATTCACCTTAAAGATGGGTATGGAGAAAATGCCTAGCAAAACTGGAAAACACAATTCTCAAAGGAACACACTTACATGTGACACTGGTGACCCTCAGGAAGGAATGGAAAAAGAAAGAGTTCAGATGGGCGAGAAGATAAAAGAATCAAGGACAGTAGCAAACACATTACTAAAATAACAAAGGAGGTAGGAAAGATACTGGAATTGTAATGAAAGCATGATACCTAGATATCCAGGCTGCTAAGTAACTGTGAGGATAAAGATGGCAATTGGATTTGAAATGTAGAAAAGAAACCCCACAACATACTGAGGGCACATGAATCTACTTTTAATCATGATTATTTCACACACATGAATCTTAAAATTAAAATCAAATATTATCTCATATAATCTCTACTCAATGCAGAAAAGCCATAATTATTCCAGATAACAAGGCAGAATGTTCCATATAAGACAGTTCTAATTATCAGTTCCAGTTTTACTCTCCAAACATCCTAGCATTCAGGTAATAGAAGTTTAAATATTTAAAGATAAATGAACAGGTCTTTACTATGTTAAGAGTCTCTGTTCATTCATCTGTTAAGCTAATAAACATACCAAAAAAATAATCACAAAGTAACAAGGGCAGCAAAATCAAGTAACTATGTGAATATTCTTTCAATTAATTACTCCTCAGAGTACTTTTCCAGAACTTCATCATACTATCACATTAGGTTTTACTTTCTTAGATCATAAGAGCTAAAATTGAGGGATGATGGCAATAATGACACAGATTAATAATTACAACAGATCTATAATCTGTCACTTTTCCTTTGTTTAAGAGTCCAACTACAACATTATTTTTGCACTATGTAATACAGGACAGATAACAGAAAGGTAGAAGGGGCTGCATCATTTCTTTTTGTTTTAAAATATCAACAGTGTCATTGGCCAACAAAGAAATGTGTATCAAAACCACAATGATATACCCTAAGTGTTCCTGGGCTAAAATCAAGGTGTTGGCAGGCTGCATTCCTTTCTGGAGGTTCTAGGAAGAGAATCACTTTGCTTGCTTTTCCATCTCCTAGAGACTGCCAGAATTCCTTGGATCCCTTCCTCCATCTACAAAGGGCGCATATCTCTGACTCATAATCCATAGTCACATCTCCCACTTACTTTCAGTTCAGTTGTGTCCAACTCTTTACTACCCCATGGACTGCAGCACACCAGGCTTCCATGTCCAGCACCAACTCCCAGAGCTTGCTCAAACTCACATCCATCAAGTTGGTGATGACTTCCAACCATCTCATCCTCTCTTGTCCCCTTCTCCTCCTGTCTTCAATCTTTCCTAGTAGCAGGGTCTTTTCCAATGAGTCAGTTCTTTGCATCAGGTGGCCAAAGTATTGGGAGTTTCAGCTTCAGCATCAGTCCTTCCAATGAATATTCAGGATTTCCTTTAGGATTGACTGGTTTAATCTCCTTGCAGTCCAAGGGACTCAAGACTATCCTCCAACACCACAGTTCAAAAGCATCAATTCTTCAGCGCTCAGCTTTCTTTATAGTCCATCTCTCATATTCCTACATGATTACTGGAAAAACCATAGATTTGACTAGACGGACCTTTGTTGGCAAAGTAATGTCTCTGCTTTTTAATATGCTGTCTAGGTTGGTCGTAACTTTTCTTCCAAGGAGCAAGCGTCTTTTAATTTCATGGCTACAGTCACCATCCACAGTGATTGTGGAGCCCAGGAAAATAAAAGTCTCTCACTGTTTTCATTGTTTTCCCATCTATTTGCCATGAAATGATGGGACCAGATGCCATGATCTCCCACAAGAGAATGACCAAGACTTACCTGTAAGTGTCCAGGATTCTCTGGCGGAGGCATGGGTCGGTGGTCTGCTGCAGGGATGGGGGAACTGAGTGCAGCAGCGTGTGCATGGGACCTTCTGAAGGAGGTCACCTTTATCTTCATTACCTCCACCATAGTTTGGTCTCAGGTCAAACAACAGGAAGGGAACATGGCCCCCGCCTGCCCATCAGAACAAGACCCAGTTTCCCCCTCAGTTAGTCTCTCCCATCAGGAACCCTCCATAAGCCGCTTATCCTTCTCTATCGAGGGAAGACAGAATGAAAACCACATTCACAGAAAACTAACCAATCTGATCACATGGACCACAGCCTTGTCTAACTCAATGAAACTATGAGCCATGCCATGTAGGGCCACCCAAGACGGACGGGTCATGGTGAAGAGTTCTGACAAAACGTGGTCCACTGGAGGAGGGAATGGCAACCACTTCAATACTCTTGGCTTGAGAACTTCATGAACAGTATGAAAAGGAAAAAGAAAGGACACTGCAAGATGAACTGCCCAGGTCAGTAGGTGCCCAGTATGCTATAGGAGAACAGTAGAGAAATAACTGCAGAAAGAATGAAGGGACAGAGCCAAACCAAAACCAACACCCAGTTGTGGATGTGACTGATGATGGAAGTAAAGTCCAATGCTGTAAAGAGCAATATTGCACAGGAACCTGGACTGTTAGGTCCACGAATCAAGGCAAATTAGAAGTGATCAAACAGGAGATGGCAAGAGTGAACGTCGACATTTTAGGAATCAGTGAACTAAAATGGACTGCATTAGGTGAATTTAACTCAGATGACCATTATGACTACTACTACTGTGGGCAAGAGCCCCTTAGAAGAAATGGAGTAGCCATCATATTCAACAAAAAATTGAGCACATATAATACTGTTTAATCTTCCCATCTCATGATCCATAACTTTAATCGTATCTGCAAAGCCCCTTTTGCCAAGGTAACACATAAAAATGCTCTGGGGATTAGGACATGGACATCTTTGTGGGGATAGGGGTATTATTCTGCCTACAACATTGTGGAAATCAAATGTACACACTTAATGAGCTTACGAAAGCTATCATTCTACAGATGGAAATGGGGCATTTAACAGTAGTAACACTTGAAAAATAAAATCCCTAACTATATTACAATCACATAAACTCACATACTATTATTCTCAATGGTGAAAAACTAAAGCATTTCCTCTAAGATCAGGAACAAAACAAGGATGCTCCCTCTCAACATTCTTACTCAACAAAGTTTTGGAAGTCCTAGCTAAGGGAATCAGAGAAGAAATAAAAGGAATCCAGATCAGAAATGAAGAAGTAAAACTCTATTTGTAGACAACATTATATTATACATAGAAAACCCAAAAGATACAATCAGGAAATTACTAGAGCTAATTATTGAACTTTAAGTAAAGTCACAGGATATAAAATCAATACACAGAAATCACTTGCATTCCTACACACTAACAATGAAAAATCTGAAAGAGAAATTAAGGAATCAGTTCCATTTATCACTGCAACAAAAAGAATAAAATGCCAAGGAATAAACCTACCTAAGAGACAAAAGAGCTTATATACAGAAACTATAAGACACTAACGAAGGAAATCAAAGATGACATAAACAGATGGAGAGATAGTCCATGTTCCTGGGTTGGAAGAATCAATACTGTGAAAATGACTATACTACCAAATGCAATCTTTGGATTCAATGCAATCCCTATCAAATAACCAATGGCACTTTTCACAATTAGAAAAAAATATTTCACAATTCATATGGAAACACATAAGACCCCGAATAGCCAAAGGAATTTTGAGAAAGAAGAATGTTGCTGGAGGAATCAGCCTTCCTGACTTCAAACTATACTATAAAACTAAAGTCATCAAGACAGAATGGTACTGGTACAAAAACAGAACTATAGACCAATGGAATGAGATAAAAGTCCAGAGATAAACCCATGCACCTATGGGCACCTTATCTTTGACAAAGGAAGTAAGAATATACAATGGAGAAAAGATAATCTCTTCAATCAGTGGTGCTGGGAAAACCAGACAGCTACACTTAAAACAATGCAATTAGAACACTTCCTAATACCATACACAAAGATAAACTCAAAATGGATTAAAGATCTAAATGAAAAATCAGAAAGTATATAACTCTTAGAGGAAAACACAGGCAGAACACTCTGTGACATAAATCACAGCAAGATCCCCTATGGCCCACCTCCTAGAGTAATGGAAATAAAAACAAACAAGTGGGACCTCATTAAACTTAAAAGCTTTTGCACAGCAAACTATAAACAAGATGAAAAGACAACTCCCAGAATGGGAGAAAATAACAGCAAATGAAACAACTGAGAAAGGATTAATTTCCAAAATATACAAGCCGCTCATGCAACTCAATACCAGAAAAACAAACAACCCAATCAAAAAGTGGGCAGAAGATCTAAATTGACATTTCTCCAAAGAAACTACAGATGGCTAATAAACACATGAAAAGATGCTCAACATCGCTCATTATTAGAGAAACTACAGTAAGATATCATCTCACACCAATCACAATGGCCATCATAAAAAAATCTACAAAAAATAAATGCTGGAGAGGGTGTAGAGAAAAGGGAACCCTCTTGCACTGTTGGTGGGAACATAAATTGATACAGTCACTATGAAAGACAGTACGGAGATTCCTTAAAAAACTAGGAATAAACTACCATATCACCCAACAGTCACACTACTGATCAGATCAGATTAGATCAGTCGCTCAGTTGTGTCTGACTCTTTGCGACCCCACGAATCGCAGCACACCAGGCCTCCCTGTCCATCACCAACTCCCGGAGTTCACTCAGACTCACGTCCATCGAGTCAGTGATGCCATCCAGCCATCTCACCCTCTGTCGGCCCCTTCTCCTCTTGACCTCAATCCCTCCCAGCATCAGAGTCTTTTCCAATGAGTCAACTCTTCGCATGACGTGGCCAAAGTACTGGAGTTTCAGCTTTAGCATCATTCCTTCCAAAGAACACCCAAGGCTGATCTCCTTCAGAATGGACTGGTTGGATCTCCTTGCAGTCCAAGGGACTCTCAAGAGTCTTCTCCAACACCACAGTTCAAAAGCATCAATTCTTTGGCACTCAGCCTTCTTCACAGTCCAACTCTCACATCCATACATGACCACTGGAAAAACCATAGCCTTGACTAGACGAACCTTTGCTGGCAAAGTAATGTCTCTGCTTTTGAATATGCTATCTAGGTTGGTCATAACTTTCCTTCCAAGGAGTAAGCGTCTTTTAATTTCATGGCTGCAATCAGTATCTGTAGTGATTTTGGAGCCCCCCAAAATAAAGTCTGACACTGTTTCCACTGTTTCCCCATCTATTTCCCATGAAGTGGTGGGACCGGATGCCATGATCTTTGTTTTCTGAATGTTAAGCTTTAAGCCAGATTTTTCACTCTCCTCTTTCACTTTCATCAAGAGGCTTTTGAGTTCCTCTTCACTTTCTGCCACAAGGGTGATGTCATCTGCATATCTGAGGTTATTGATATTTCTCCCGGCAATCTTGACTCCAGCTTGTGTTTCTTCCAGTCCAGCGTTTCTCATGATGTACTCTGCATATAAGTTAAATAAACAGGGTGACAACATACAGCCTTGACGAACTCCTTTTCCTATTTGGAACCAGTCTGTTGTTCCATGGCCAGTTCTAACTGTTGCTTCCTGACCTGCATACAAATTTCTCAAGAGGCAGATCAGGTGGTCTGGTATTCCCATCTCTTTCAGAATTTTCCACAGTTTCTTGTGATCCACACAGTCAAAGGCTTTGGCATAGTCAATAAAGCAGAAATAGATGTTTTTCTGGAACTCTCTTGCTTTTTCCATGATCCAGCGGATGTTCGCAATTTGATCTCTGGTTCCTCTGCCTTTTCTAAAACCAGCTTGAACATTAGGAAGTTCACGGTTCACATATTGCTGAAGCCTGGCTTGGAGAATTTTGAGCATTACTTTACTAGCGTGTGAGATGAGTGTAATTGTGCGGTAGTTTGAGCATTCTTTGGCATTGCCTTTCTTTGGGATTGGAATGAAAACTGACCTTTTCCAGTCCTGTGGCCACTGCTGAGTTTTCCAAATGTGCTGGCATATTGAGTGCAGCATTTTCACAGCATCATCTTTCAGGATTTGGAATAGCTCAACTGGAATTCCATCACCTCCACTAGCTTTGTTCATAGTTGCAAGAGGGCATCATAGGGCAAACACACTGAGACCATACTCACACTACTGAGGAAACCATAATTTAAAAAGACACCTTTACCCCAGTGTTCACTGCAGCACCATTCACAATAGCTAGGACATAGAAGCAACCTAGATGTCCATCAACAGATGAATGGATAAAGAAGCTGTGGTGAATACATACAATGGAATAGTACTCAGCCATAAAAAGGAACACATTTGAGTCAGTTCTAATAAGGTGGATGAACCTAGAGCCTATTATACAGAGTGAAGTAAGTCAGAAAGAGAAAAACAAATATCAAATATTAATGCATATATATGGAATCTAGAAAGATGGTACCAACGAACCCATTTGCAGGGCAGCAATGGAGATGGAGACACAGAGAACAGACTTGTGGACACAGGGCAGGTAAGAGAGAGTGGGACAAATGGAGAGTGTAGCACGGAAACATATACACTATCATATGTAAAATAGATGCCAGTGGGAATTTGCTGTATGACTCAGGGAACTCAAACCAGGGTTCTATGATAACCTAAAGGGGGGAGATGGGGTCAGAGGCAGGAGGGAAATTCAAGAGAGAGGGGACATACGTATAATAATGGCTGATTCACTTTGATGTATGGCAGAAACCAACACCACATTGTAAAGCAATTATCCTTCAATTAAAAATAAATGCATTTTTTTTAAATATTAAGAAATAAAATGCTACTTTGGATGAAACTTCAGTAACATGAAGATATAGGATATCATTTCCTTTCTATGCAGTTAAGAGACTACCCCTCTCCCATAGGACACAGGAAGTATATTCTCTGGAGAAAAAGAACCAGAGAGATTCTGTACAAGGGGTTTTCAGGCACAGAGAAGGAAGCAATGAGGTAACAAACAGAAACCAGGAAGCATTAATGCATTCTACTTTCTAAACCATGAGAGCCTTAGCCCCTTTCTCCTCACCTGTCCAGGATCCTGACAGTCAAAATTATACCTATCATTTAGGAGAAGAGAGACTACTTCTACTGAATTAATGTGGAAAAAACCTATAGATACTGACATTTAGGGAGTTTTCAAAGAAAAAGCTCTGTGATCATAAAATCAACCTTTGGGGGAAACACTGGGCTAACCAGCCCTGCTGCTGCTGCTGCTGCTAAGTCACTTCAGTCGTATCCGACTCTGTGTGACCCCATGGACTGCAGCCCACCAGGCTCCCCCGTCCCTGGGATTCTCCAGGCAAGAACACTGGAGTGGGTTGTCATTTCCTTCTCCAGTGCATGAAAGTGAAAAGTGAAAGTGAAGTTCCTCAGTCATGTCCGACTTAGTGACCCCATGGCCTGCAGCCTACCAGGCTCCTCTGTCCATGGGATTTTCCAGGCAAGAGTACTGGAGTGGGGTGGCATTGCCTTCTCCGAACCAGCCCTTTAGGAACTTAATTACCTTTTTTAAAACAAAATATGAGTGGATGACTCCAAAGATTCCTAGGCATCTGAAAGCTTCAACATGAAAAAGATGAACATGAATAGAAATAAGGAAACCAAATGCAGAATACAGAAAAAATAAATAAAAGTTATAATATTCATAAGGATG
The DNA here is from genome assembly GCF_032452875.1 of Bos javanicus. Classification (NCBI taxonomy): domain Eukaryota; kingdom Metazoa; phylum Chordata; class Mammalia; order Artiodactyla; family Bovidae; genus Bos; species Bos javanicus. The sequence continues at coordinate 19,689,154 of NC_083871.1, read as the reverse complement.
TAAAAGAAGTTTTTGTAATCATGAAATAAGAATACTTGCTGTTTTTTAAGGAAATTTGCTATTAAAAGAAACAATGAAAGTACACGGTCATCCTAAATGAGAAAGAGAAAATCTTAAGAGTTTTAAGAGAAGGAAAAAAAGAAATGCAGAAAGCAATACTGGGAGCCAGGAGCCAGTCAAGTAATACTTAAAAAAATATGTGGTATTTTATACACAGCCAAATAAGTAATGAAATTATAAAACTTATTTTTTAGACATATAAGATCTCAAAAAACTTATCTCTTATTAATCTTTACTTGATAAGTCATTGAAAGAGTTGCCCCAACAAGATAAGGGACTAAGTGAAAAAAAAAAAAAAAAGAAACTGAAATGCAAGCAACAGGAAATACCATCTTTCAAAGGTTAAAAGGAATTCCCAGGATGATGATGAAACAGAGTTCAAGGGTAACATTAAAAAAAAAAAAATTCACATTAGAACTGGAGGAGAGAGGTCTCAGAGAAAATATTTAAGAAATTATACGACATATGTGACTATATGTAAGACAGTGTATCAGAAATATTTTATAAGGTAGCTGAAGGTTGTGAGCAGACAGTCTTAGATTTAGAGATAAATTACAAATACAATGAAAGGCAAATAGCTTATTTTTAAACTATTCATTCCTTTCTTTAAAAATAAACTGAATAAGAATTCTCAAAATTTAATTAGTGACATAATCTGACTGTATTCTTTCCTTCGGCACCCACCTCACTCTTGCCTACCCAGCCTTAGACCAGTAATAGGGCAAAAAGTGTGTCAACGTTTACAAGTTCATAAAGTGTTTAGAGAGTTATTCTGTTGTTCTTCATATTTTATCTCTGGAAAGTTACTATCATGAAGAAGTCAATATAAACCTGGCTAAGTAAAATACTCAAATGTTACCTTGGAAACGAAACAAAAGGAGAACTTAAAAATTTCTTTTAAATAAAATCATGAAAATAAGTTATCCTACACATCTGCTGACCCACTTTCTTGGAATCATTCACACAATTTTTTCAGAAGGAGACAATGATTATAACAAAGGTATAATCCAGAAAGGGAAAAGATAAAGGTTACCAACAAATGTGATCTTTAAAAATAAAACAAAACTAAAAACTCTAAAATATAATTACAAAATATTACCAAAATTTCCAGATTATTTGAATGTCAATGTGTATATTTTAACCCTCCTAAACAGTCTTAGGGATAGAAAATAAATACAATTCCGAAATTTAGAAAGAGACCTTTGGTTCTAGAAAAGATTGCAGATCATCGACTTTATAAATGAGGATACTGAGTGCAAACAAGATAAGTAAATTACTTATTCAAGGTCACACAAAGGGTTACTGGCAGAGTATGGACTAAAATTCTAATCTACCATGTGCTAGTCCAGGAACTTTCCACCACGTACCATGCTATCTTATAGGTTTTGAGGCTATCTAAAACACTCAAGAATTTGATTTTCTACCATTTATCTTTTAAAGGGAATAATGCTACAAAGAAATTGTCCTAGAGAGGAAAATACCATTACAGTTACAATGGTTCATTATTTTCTCAAGCATAATTAGAAGTCATATCTATATATAAGATATTTTCAACTAAATAAATATAAGAAAGTTATTTAAGTTGAAAAAAAAAAAAACACCTCTTCAATCGATACACTAATGATCAAAATTTTCTTAACACAGGAATAATTTAAAGAGAAATGAGCTATCCTAAAAAAATGTTCATATCTATTTATATGAAAAAATTAAATAACTGAAATATTAAGAGGCTTTTTGCTGAAGGTGCTTTAACTCATTAATCATCAATAATTTTAATTGATAAGTAAATCTGTACTAACATTAGCTATTAAGATTTGATCCAATTAACTTATTTAAAATTTTACAGTTACTAATGCAAAGAGCTGTTGCCAGCCATCAAGATGCTCATAAAAACATGTAAGAAAGATAAGACACAGGTGTTAAATGATAACTGTATGTGGTTCAAAATTTATACACTAAATTTTATGCTAAAGTATCCAAAGCTTTTACACGTGTTCAGCTTGCTGTTACTTTAAAAATTTCATCTTCTTTAATACCAAGGTTTTCAGCAGTGGAAAGTAAGGACTTTCTCAGGAGAATACTTTCCTACTATTGACAGCAATAATAGTCAAGTTGTCTTTGTTGCTTATCTCAATCTTCTGTCTTTCCTCTTCCATTTCAGTTAGCATGTTATCTGCTAGTGTAATTTAATGTCCCCCTCATATGGACACTTTACCTTCTAATCTATAAAATATTACATTATTTGAGACTCAACTTTCTATCAGTAAACTTCTTTGAGGACACAGACCATGTCTTCATTTTAGTGTTCTACTCAACATCTATTGCCCAGTGCCGTACCTCATTAGTTGCTCAATGGATATATGTTGAAAAAATTAATCTGATCATGGTTCAAGAGTAGGACAAGGAGTCACAAAGACCACAAAACATGGAAAGACTGAGATATCCATGTAGCCAATTTTTACTGCTTAATATAAAGAACTATTCAACTCAGGAATAAATACGACCAAAGCACTCACGTAAAAGGTAATTCCCTACAATTTTGGCAACTGTGAAGAAAACGTAACTTCAATTCATGTTCTTATATACTACAAACAAAAGTTCATCTTTACTGCACTCTGAAAGCTTACCTAAGAGGACAAAATTAATTAAAGATCAAACCACTGAGGCTGAGAATTGTGTTGTATGCATTACAAGTCACTATCTACCTTCTACATGATGTGAGATAAAGCTGAAAATAAGCAAAATCAAAGAAGATAAAATAACTACAGAATTACTGGGATCTCTAAAGGTGTGAGAAAGCACTTAAGTGTTAAAACTAGAATATTATTAAATCGTAAAACAGTCTGTCTGATCAGTTCAGTTCAGTCACTCAGTAGTGTCTGACTCTTTGCAACCCCATGAACCGCAACACGCCAGGCCTCCCTGTCCATCACCAACTCCCAGAGCTGACCCAAACTCATGTCCATTGAGTCGGTGATGCCATCCAACCATCTCATCCTCTGTCATCCCCTTCTCCTCCTGCCCTCAATCTTTCCCAGCATCAAGGTCTTTTCAAATGAGTCAGCTTTTCGCATTAGGTGGCCAAAGTACTGGAATTTCAGCTTCAACATCAGTCCTTCCAATGAACACCCAGGACTGATCTCCTTTAGGATGGACTGGTTGGATCTTCTTGCAGTCCAAAGGACTGAAAGTAAATGTATCACTTATCAGTAAAACAGCAACCCACAAGGTCAACAGTATTACAAGTTGTTCTGGCTCAATGACAGAGACACAAACTTGAAAGGTAGAAGAAAGAAAAAGAAACTATTTGAAATTAGTAAAAAAAAAAAAAGTACTATAATAAAAAGTCATAGTTGAAAGATATTACATTGTCTTATGTAATGTAAGAATCAAAGGGAAAACAATATATGAAGTATGGTCATTTTACATTTAAAGGTGGAAAGAAAAGGGAGTAAGGGGAAGGAGTCTGGAAGTGTTACTTTTTATGGCACGTACCACATGCGAAGTATCACTACATTAAGCTGCAGTAGGTTATTATGCTAGATCATCTGTGGTCAATCTGGCAGACACACCACCAACACTACCACCTCCTTGTTTATGCAATCTATGGCTGGAAATCACATTTCCCACAATATCCTGGTCTGTACAGTTTCATGACAGCACCTCATATTTGAAGCAGATAAGTAAAGTTAAGGCCAGTTCTCCTCAAGAAGTAACAGGGCTCAGGTGCTTGGTTTTTTCAGATGCTGCAGCCCTGCAGACCTTTACATCAGCTCCCACTTCACAGTCCTGACAGGTTTTGCAGACCTTCCCACAAATACTCACTTTTCTACCCACTTACTACCAGTGATGTTCAGGCTGAGGTCTTCACCAAAGTTCTCTGATCTAATGTCAGCTCCTACCCTCTGCTCAGTGCTTCAGGATAATTTCACTAACAGTCTCTATGATGTTCAGCAGAGCTCCTTCAATCTATGGTGATCTTTTCTTGACATTCAGGCCGTCAACTGTGGCATAAGGCCAAAATTCTTTATAGAATGCCTTCCATTCTCCGGACCAAATTCTTAGTTACAAAGCTGCTGGAAGCATGAAGATCCTGTGATTCTAGCCCATTCTCTGGACCAAATCCTTAGTTACTAAGCTGCTGGAAGCATGAAGGTCCTGTGATTCTAGCCCAAGAAAGTCCAGGAAAGGATCTTGTCTTGAAAGGCAGCCTAATAAAGTAATTAAAGGGCTCAGGACCTAGTAGTTAAATCTGATTCTTGGTTCTACCACTTTAAAGCTGTATGTCCTTAGATAGGTAACTTAAACTCTCTGCCTCAGTTTCTCATTTGGCAGTGATATTAGCAATGGCAATGATATTAGTAACTAATTCATAGAATAGCTATGACAAATGAATAAATATTAAATACATACTAAAGAATAGTAAAGTTTATTAAAATATGCTTTTCAATCCTCTTCCTTCTTTAAACTTACTCCTCCTATCTGTACCCAGTAATAAAAGAGAATAATGGTTACTAAGACACTGAAATACTGGAGATGGGATATTTATGAGCCAATGGAAGAAGTGTTACAAAGTCTTATCTCTGGAGCAGGAAACCATATGTGAAGAATTTTATAAAATCGGATCATTCCTGTTTTATTTATTAATACTTGAATTATATGCTATGTGTCTTAAACCATCTCCATACTACTTTTCTGTACGACTCATTCATCATTTTTTTTTCTTGTTCTCTGACAGATACACCTATAGAAATGTCAAATAATCAAAGTTCAAAATATATACTCTTTTAATAAAGACAGATTCAAGGCATGTGAACTAGGTTGGAAAAAGAATGCTAGGAAAAGAGTTATAACAGACTTTGGATTTTTAAACTTCTTACAACAAAAAAAAGTATTCACATTACATTTATAGTTAAAACTCAATTTAAAAGTTACTCTTTCAGAATGATAAATTTCAGAAACACTGATAATTTAGCAATTAAATATGCGATAACATTAAAATACAAAACAGAATCTCCATGTTTTATAGAAAGGATATTTTCTGAAAGTATACTATCTCCATTCTTATACAAATACCTCTTTTAACCCATTAAAAAAAAAACACTAAATCTTTAACAATATAATTTTTTTCAAGTAACTTTTCTGGTTAATCTTTTTATGATCTTTGGGTAGAAAATATTTCTAATAGAAAAAAATTGTACTGAGACTACTTGCTTTGAAAAGCATCTAGATCTTATTAAATCTACTGTCTCAAAACATGATACATCCTTTCAGATTTCTATATATTCTTATTAAGGAAATCAGAGTAGAATGAAATAAAAAATGGCTTTCTTCAGTATCCAAATAATAAAAATAAAGTAAGGTTTAACAAAGTGTTCTACTCCCTGTTGCACCCTTTGGTCATGACAAATGGCAACTGCCTGTCAGCAGGAAAAGTGGATGCCATTTTTCTAGTAGTAGCTTCGTTTTGCACCAAAGAGGCACTGGAGCACAAAGACTGAGTCTATGGGCTCATCCTTCTTAACAGTGATCAAACCAAGTGAACAAATCAAAAAGATATTCATTGCTTAATCAAAAAAGTTGAGATGCAATAAGCCAAATGTTTTAGGTTCAATTTGGGATAACTAGTTAGGAAAGGGAAAAAAATGTAAAAAAAACCGCCATGCACTTCTCCAATTTCACTCAATACTCCTTTTTTCCCACAGCAGGTTGCACAGTACTCAATGCGGTAGAAAAAATACAAACCAAAATAGAGAACAGTAAAATAAACATATACTGGTAGCTCACATATACACATGCCATCAGTGTACTTATTGCTTTGCTGCTTCTAATTTTTTCTTTTCTGATTTTTTAAAATATCAATTTCCTGAAGGTAAAATAATCTGCAAATGTTTTATTAACTTCTACAGCATTATACTGTGATTGACAAGAGGGCTGCCAACACTCCTGCACAAGCTTGAAAAGGAAAACAGTTCACACCCAATTGAAAGTACAAAGAAAAACAGTGTTAAATGTAATATTTAATGTGAAGGAACTCAGTTTTGAGAGTCAGTAAGTGGATATGTGTCTGGCTGCTCATAGGTTAACACTATGCTGTGGAAAGACACATGACCATTCTGGTACCAGATGAGAGTACCACATTCCCAACTATGTTATCTAATGATCAAATGTTTTTACAACTACTTCATTTGCACCACAACTAAATGCTCTTCTACAGACCTCAGAAAAGACACTACTTCTTAATTTAGCTGCTGCTGCTGCTGCTAAGCCGCTTCAGTCGTGTCCGACCCTGTGCGACCCCATAGACGGCAGCCCACCAGGCTCCCCCGTCTCTGGGATTCTCCAGGCAAGAACACTGGAGTGGGTTGCCATTTCCTTCTCCAATGCAGGAAAGTGAAAAGTGAAAGTGAAGTCGCTCAGTCCTGTCCGACCCTCAGCGACCCCATGGACTGCAGCCTTCCAGGCTCCTCCGTCCATGGGATTTTCCAGGCAAGAGTGCTGGAGTGGGGTGCCAGCTATCTGGGTTCAATTCCTATTCTTCTTACTATCTGTAAGATCACAGGTAAATTACTGCGGGTTTCTGTGCCTGAGTAATACAGAAGTTATAATACCTAAATACTAATTTTTTTAAGGGGGAGTAGGATGGAGGATTACTACAGTGTCTGGTATATGATCAATCCTCAGAAAAAGTTAGGTATTATTACTATTAAACTATTTTATGTAAGAGTAAACATACTCACATCCACTTCTGATTTACCTACCTTTGAAAAATAGGAAGAAATATAAAATAATAAAGTAGTTGGATTCGTTAGCAGTACAGATAAAAAGACGTTAAATTATTACCAGAAACACACTAGTATTTACAAACACTCCAACACATGAAGGCCTTCCTTCTCCCTTTTACTCCCTTACTACCATGACGCTATTTTTAAACATAAAGATATAAAGTATATTTATAAAGTATGTTTATAAAGTATAAAAGGAGAGAAATTAATAACAGAGGATAAGGAAACTAATCAATAAAAATGGAACTTCAATCTATAGCAGCTCTGATCATTTTTTATTTTCGATGGTTCTTGGACAATTCCACAGAGACAGACATCAAAATAAGAGATTAAAGTTCTGTCCACTTAATTATACTATAAAGGCTTAATTTTTAAAAAATAAAATCATTCTAACAGAATATCAATTCATACACCCCACAATATGGGTTTCTGAAAGAAGATGAAATCATTTCAACTAGCATGAAAGAACCCCAAACTACTTTCTAAAAATTGTGCTATCACTATAATCCAATGGAACATAATAAATTTAACAGAAATGGAAACTTGGAGAACAAATGATCATTTGAACTGTTTTACTGAGTGAGATACTATTTTGAAATGAGAAACTGAAGTTTAAGGTCTGTCATGAATCCTCTATGTCACAAGGGTAAAATTTTCTTCAAAATTTTGACAGAACAATATGACTACTGTAAAATGAACTTTTACACAAAGAAACTAGAGACAAAGAATTTCATGAAAGGCACTGGACTAAACTGGAAAACTCAAAAACGTTCTTGTAATTCTAGGCTAAAAAGCAGACAGGTAAATCAGAAAAAAATGGAATCTTGTTTTATCTTAAATAATGGACACACAAATATCACTATAATATGTACAAATTTTCCCTCTATATGATAACTCCAAAGTTAATGGTAATATCATTCCTAAAGATTTCTTCAAACAATAAAGAAACTAGAAAAAGTGTTTCCTAAGAAGATAATCTATGCAAACACAGACATAAGAAGTAATAACAGCTTTTTCTCTAAGATCTTAAGAACAGCTGCAGATAATAGCATCAAAAGTTACAGAAGAATATTTTAGAAATAGAAATAAAATGGCTTATTTAAAGAAATAAAATTCTCTCTAGTTCATCTGTAAACAAAATATATTTGTGAAATCTAAAAAATGTTTTAAACTAGAGGAAATTATAAGAAAAACTATTTCAAGTTGATCAATTTAGAGCACCCAAAACTACATATTTCAATTATCTAAAAGATAACAATTCCCAGATTCGCCTCATCAATTTCAAATGAATCTATAACACAAAACTGAATGAAATAATCTAGGTTATTTCTCTTAAAATCTTTTAAGTGATTATAATATAGATGGATACTACAGATTAAAAAAAAAAAACTTTTCAAAAAACTATTACTGTAAGGGAAAGAAAAAATTAAGACTAAAACCAAACAGACAACAAAACAGATGAATTTGACAACTATCCCTAAAAGTATATTTACATCTCCTTTAGGGATAGGCAGATTTGTAAAATGTGCCTGCCTTGGCTCAAGGTAAGAAAGTGAAAAATGTCTCCCCTAAGAATTCATAACTGCAAGCCATTGTTCATGGCTTTGGAGTAGAAATTAACGATATTCATGTAGTGGAAGAGACACACAGGACAAACTTTTATTAAAATGGCCTTAGGCTGGTAGAGCTCCCAGGCACCTGGTAATAACTAACATAAATGTTTTCTGGAAAAACTTTTTAAAACTCTGACCTGAGAGAATTTTTTATAAGAATAGGCTAACAACCTGATAGAAAAGCTGAATAAGATTTGTACATACAACCAACCAAAAATACATAGATGCTCTAAGTCAACTAAGTATTGAGAGAAATGCAAAATAAAATGCCTCTACTATTTACATATATCACACTGGAAAGCATTATAACATTGGACAAACCAAGTTTGGCAGAAAAAGTAACATTACTCATTGCTAGTGTAAGTGTAACCTGGTTTGGAAAATATTGCACTTACCCAGCAAAACTGGGTGCCAATATCCTATAACTAAGCAAATCCACGCTTTGCTATATACCCTAACTCCTTGTTACCAAGCTGCAGAAGAGATTTAGAATAATATTTAAAGTGAGGTTGTTTATAAAAGCGAAAAGATGGAGGGCTTCCCTGGTGGCTCAGAATTCACCTGCAAATGCAGAAGACACACGTTTGGTCTTTCATATGGGAAGATCCACATTCCATGGAGCAACAAAGCTTGTGCATCACAACTATTGAGTACGCCTGAGCGACTTCACTCACTCACTCACTCTAGAGCCCGGGAACCACAAGCCCAGCCAAAAACTGAAGCCCGTGAACTCTAGAGCATGTGCTCTGCAACACAAAAGCCATCAGAATGAGAAGCCCTCACACCACAACTAGAGAGTAGCCCCTGCTTGCCACAACTAGAGAAAAGCCCACATAGCAATAAAGACCCAGCAGAGCTAAAAATAAATAAATAAAATTACTATAAGTAAAAAAGTGGAAACAAAACTGCCAAACTATTACTTTGCCAACAAAGGTCCGTCTAGTCAAGGCTATGGTTTCTCCAGTAGTCATGTATGGATGTGAGAGTTTAACTATAAAGAAAGCTGAGCACCGAAGAATTGATGCTTTTGAACTGTGGTGTTGGAGAAGACTCTTGAGAGTCCCTTAGACTGCAAGGAGATCTAACCAGTCCATCCTAAAGGAGATCAGTCCTGGGTGTTCACTGGAGGGACTAATGTTGAAGCTGAAACTCCAATACTTTGGCCACTTGATGTGGAGAGCTGACTCATTTGAAAAGACCCTGATGCTGGGAAAGATTGAGGGCAGGAGGAGAAAGGGATGACAGAGAATGAGATGGTTGGATGGCATCACCGACTCAATGGACATGAGTTTGGGTCGGCTCTGGGAGTTGGTGATGGACAGGGAGGCCTGGCGTGTTGCAGTTCATGGGGTGCCAAAGAGTCGAACATGACTGAGCAACTGAACTGAACTGAACTGTTAATGATCTATTTTCAATAAAAAAATGACATACTGGTGAAAATAAATGAGCTACAATTACACATATCAGCATGTATGAATCAATCAAGGTAAAGTTGGTCAAAGTATCAAATAACGGGGAAAAAACAGTTTGACTCAATTTACGCAAAATTCACACTGTGCAAAACTATGTATTACTTATGAATACACACACACACACGATGGTGGTAGTTTAGTCACTAAGTCCAGTCTGACCCTTGTGACCCCACCACACTGTAGCCCACCAGGCTCCTCTGTCCATGGCATTTCCCAGGCAAGAATACTGGAGTGGGTTGCCATTTCCTTCTCCAATATACATACATAAATACATATAAAAAATGGAGTGAATAAAAGACACAAACTTGAGAAAGGAGGTTATCTCTAGACTACATGGATGGTGAAGTGAGTCCTCAGGGATTCAAAGGTGACTTCATAGGTTTTGGTAATGTTCTATCTTTAAAGTGGGTTTGTGAACACAATAGATCTTCATTATTATTGTACTTTGCATTGAATATGTAAACTATACATTCTCAGGTGTAACTAGTATAGTATATTTCATAATATAAAACAGTAAACTGTTAAGAAAAACCAAAAGCAATATATTTCTTTCATTGGCTACTGAGTATACGCTTGCCCTTTGTCTTTCTCACCCTTTAAATTTTGACCTCAGAGTTTTGTAAGGGTTATTATGACTACTAGGGAATAAATTACCGTGTTTCTTATTGGAATCTTCTTGGGTTCTGGAGGCATATCCTGTGGAACAAATTTCACTGGTTCCTTAATCTGCCTCCTTGATCGTTTGGTCCCATCTGGTAAGGTTTCCATGGCCATTTCTGCTTCCATGTCACTGCTCCCTGCCTGGTCACATTCAGAACACTGCCTACATAAAGAAAAAAATATTATTTCATACATTTATTTTTACCTTCCAGCATTAGCCATGGTTTCTATAAATACAAAATGCAGGTATATGTTTAGAATATATGAAAATGTACTCAGGAACATGTGACCATAGTCATATAATGACCATACATACAGAAAAGCACATACATTCCTTTAAGAGAAACAACAATACATGTAAAATGTCCAAAGCAATTTCATGTATCCCTAATAAGTATCATAAAAACACATGTAATACTGCCATATATTTATGTGAATGAATGTAAGAGGCCCAGTACTGATTAAAAAGATAGTTTTCCTTAGGAAATCATGATTTTTCCTCAAATGATATACATTGTGACACCAGAAAATCAAAGTCATTCTTTGACCAACTCTATTTGTCCCAGCTATAATATCCTTGCATCTTAATTAATGGCAAGCTGTGCTGAATATACGAACTGAGAAAATTCTGTAAAAATTCATACCTCTCACTCATTAGCACTGTAATTTAATACCAAATTAGTATTTATTTTAACAGCTTTAAATTTTGAACTCCAATAACAGAATTAAATACAAAGTATCATGTGTGGCTAATACAAATGCACTATTCAGTTCAGTTCAGTCGCTCAGTCGTGTCTGACCCTTTGCGACCCCATGAATCGCAGCACACCAGGCCTCCCTGTCCATCACCAACTCCTAGAGTTCACTCAGACTCACGTCCATCGACTCAGTGATGCCATCCAGCCATCTCATCCTCTGTCGTCCCCTTCTCCTCCTGCCCCCAATCCCTCCCAGCATCAGAGTCTTTTCCAATGAGTCAACTCTTCGCATGAGGTGGCCAAAGTACTGGAGTTTCAGCTTTAGCATCATTCCTTCCAAACAACACCCAGGACTGATCTCCTTTAGAATGGACTGGTTGGATGTCCTTGCAGTCCAAGGGATTCTCAAGAGTCTTCTCCAACACCACAGTTCAAAAGCATCAATTCTTCGGCACTCAGCCTTCTTCACAGTCCAACTCTCACATCCATACATGACCACAGGAAAAACCATAGCCTTGACTAGACGAACCTTTGTTGGCAAAGTAATGTCTCTGCTTTTGAATATGCTATCTAGGTTGGTCATAACTTTCCTTCCAAGGAGTAAGCGTCTTTTAATTTCATGGCTGCAGTCACCATCTGTAGTGATTTTGGAGCCCAGAAAAATAAAGTCTGACACTGTTTCCACTGTTTCCCCATCTATTTCCCATGAAGTGGTGAGACCGGATGCCATGATCTTTGTTTTCTTAATGTTGAGCTTTAAGCCAACTTTTTCACTCTCCTCTTTCACTTTCATCAAGAGGCTTTTGAGTTTCTCTTCACTTTCTGCCATAAGGGTGGTGTCATCTGCATATCTGAGGTTATTGATATTTCTCCTGGCAATCTTGATTCCAGCTTGTGCTTCTTCCAGCCCAGCGTTTCTCATGATGTACTCTCTGCATATAAGTTAAATAAGCAGGGTAACAATATACAGCCTTGACGTACTCCTTTTCCTATTTGGAACCAGTCTGTTGTTCCACGTCCAGTTCTAACCATTGCTTCCTGACCTGCATATAGGTTTCTAAGAGGCAGGTCAGGTGGTCTGGTATTCCCATCTCTTTCAGAATTTTCTATTGGTAACATGCAATTAAAATTTAAGGTATTACTTTTAATATCTTAAAATTTCCATTTAAGCAAAAATTTTAACACTAAAAAATTTGACCAGTAGGAGTCAATTATCACTAGTTACTAAAGATTTTTATATAACTGTTGTTAAAAACCAAGCACTTTATTCTTTGGATTCATAGATTAACATCAAATAAAAATATTTTTAACATACACGCATTTCTGTGATATGGAAACAAGTATCTTTTTAGAATGAATCACTGTAGGGACTTTTTTGTTTGTTTTTTAAGTGACTTGTTTCCTCTTTTGTTTCTCAGTTTGTAACTATATTCCTTGTCAGGATAGTCTCTAGCTTCTCAAGCTCATCCCCACCAAAGATTAATACATTTAGGTGACAAAGAAACTTGCTTTAGAGCACTCAGATAAACAAAAATGTTATGCTCTGAAAACCACAAAACACTGAACAACTCAGAAAAATCTAAAAAATATCTAACTGCTAAGGCAGAAATTTATTTCTATTTCAAGGCAACTGCCACACGATACTTGTAGTACATAAACTCAATACAGATGAAAACACTATTTGCAGCTCTTTCAACAATCTGTTAAACACTATAGTCCTCATTTTATAAATAGCCTTTAAAATATGAAAAAGCAGCTCTGCTACCATAACTGGTACACAAGATCCTAAGAAATAGGATGTTTAAAGTAATAATAATGAAAATTCATGTTAGTAATTTATGCCAAAGGACTACCTTCATACTGAAATACTAAGAGATTTTTCTCAGTTTGCCATATATTCTTGATCCTTAGCACTATACACTCCAACTTATGTTAAGGAGGTTTTTAAATCTTTATTATTAAAGGGAAACAATTTCATTGTTTATGTGTGCTGTGTGCTTAGGCACTCAGTCACGTGCGACTCTTTGCGACCCCATGGACAGTAGTCCACCAGGCTCCTCTGTCCATGGGGATTCTCCAGGTAAGAATACTGGAGTGGGTTGCCATTTCCTTCTCCAATATACCTAAATAAATACATATAAAAAATGGAGTGAAGCCCTTTTAAAAATCTTTATTATTAAAGAAAAACAACGTCATTGTACAATAATGCTAAAACACATCCATGATTATGACAAAGTTCCCTGGCCCTGAAGACTACCAAACTGGTTTTCAACTTAGAAACGCACATAGGATACTTATTAACACTGCTGATATTCTAATACGTGACAGCAGTTTCTCTTAAATTCTGGTTTCAAAAGCACTCACAAATCAGAAGTAATACATCCCACTATATTTGAAAAGAGTTGACCAGTATGACTGTCTCCAGGCAAATTGATAAAAGAGCACTATGAAAAAGAAGGGCTTCTCTCATAGCTCAGCTGGTGAAGAGTCCACCTGCAATGCAGGAGACCCCAGTTTGATTCCTGGGTCGGGAAGATCCACTAGAGAAGGGATAGACTACCCACTCCAGTATTCTTGGGCTTCCCTCGCGGCTCAGCTGGTAAAGAATCCACCTGCAATGCAGGAGACCTGGGTTCAATCCCTGGGTTGGGAAGATCCCCTGGACAAGGGAAAGGCTACAGACATCAGTATTCTGGACTGGAGAATTCCATAGACTATATAGTCCATGGGGTCGCAAAGAGTCGGACATGACTGAGAGACTTCCGCTTCACTTCATGAAAAAGTAATCATGTGAAAATGGTGAAAGAATGTGAGATTCTTAATAAAATGGACAGACGTAGGTTTATGAAATAAAACAATGAGGTCAGAAAATATGCTTTAATGTATTTGATAAATAAACACCTTTTTGTACAGATTATCATTTAAGATTGGGGTCTAGTCATGTAAAATTTGTATAAAAAGAATAGTCATGTGCCTTCCAAAGCTCTCAGTGACCTATATTCTTCCTATACAGAATCAATCTATTAGAATTTGAACATCTGTCTTTCTCTTGGATTAAAATTAAGGAAAGAATAAAACTTATAAGTATCATAAACTTTTATCAAACATCTGTAGTGATTCCACATGCCTAAGTTAATGAAAAAATTCAAAAACGTAAGTCAAATGTTTCTAGATTTACAAAGAATGGTTGAATTTTAATACACAACTAGCCACAAGTAAAGCCTTTGGTGACACTAATTTGAAAACAAAATACTAAACTACATTTAAAGCATGAATATGGAGGCAAATTCTTAATAAAGAACAAAAATAAAGAATTTGAAAAAATGTTATAATAAAGAGAATTATAAACACACTAAACAGAATTCATGCCTTAAGAAACCACTGCTAAGATATTAAAATAGCCTCAATTAAATTCATTTATCAAAAAATTTGCTACATCTCTATACATATAATACTGTAATAAACATTTATGTCTGAAGTATTCTTACCACAAAAAATGATAACTATGTGAGGTGACAAATATGCTAATTAGCTTGATTGTGGTGATTATTTCACAGTGTATACATATATTAAATCATTATGTTGCAAACCTTAATATACACAACTTTTAAATGCCAATATGTCAATATTATTGGAAAACATTATAAAATTTTCAATTAAAAATATACTGAAAACTTTATTATGCATCAAATATGTTCTAATACTTCATCTAATACTGTTGAAACTAAGAGCAACACCAGTTCTAACGTGTACATGCTCTTCAGTTTACTTACCAATAACTGTTTTTGGTCTTTCTTGGCATCCTCGTAAGAGGAGGGTCCAGACATCCAAGATGGTAATGCAGTTTACAGGTATCACACAATAAAAGAAGATGCTGATCATGGTTCTTCTTACAAATTCCACAACTTTGATAAAGGCAGCAGCAATAAAGGATTAGAATAATAATTATCATAGTGAATAGTTAATTTATGGCATATTTTTAAATTTTCAAAAT
This sequence comes from Bos javanicus, assembly GCF_032452875.1. Lineage (NCBI taxonomy): Eukaryota > Metazoa > Chordata > Mammalia > Artiodactyla > Bovidae > Bos > Bos javanicus. The sequence goes on along the minus strand of NC_083871.1, from coordinate 19,673,872 downwards.
TTCATTGTGATTTAACTTAATATATTTCTTTAACTGAAATCAAATACTTTTTTTAATAACACATATCTTTTTATAATGGCAAGAATCTAAATACTCTTGAGAATGTAGAATAGTTTAGATCTATTATAAATTTAAATTTTGCTGGAGTCAAATTATTCAGAAAAGGGCATATGTTAGGTATTTATTCTAACATCATCTTAATCTTCTTTATTACTTAAAGCCCATGTAACATCAGACCAAATTTTCTCTAGGAACAAATATTAAACAAAAATAGTTTTCAATTTTCTACCTCTCTAAAACTACAAAGAAGTTACTTTACAAACGAAATTCTGTTTATTTTCTACCATTAACTGTAAATCTTTCAAAGAACCTTCAACGTGTAAATAAGCTACATATGTTAAGTCTTTTTACAGAATCAGACTTTGAGTCTTAAAAATATACCAATTGATATTTATTATAAAGAACTGGAAGTTTTATTATTATTGTTGCTGTTGTTTTAGATTTTTGATTGTTCTTAAGAAATCTAACTTTTCTTGTGCAAAAGGTCAACTACTCCTGAGAGCACAAACACCATGATCTACAAATCCAGGGTGTACTTATATTAGGAATGTGAAGGGTGAGGAAAAAGTTGAGATCCTAAAAAATCCATAAGTATACAGAAAAAGTAATGATGTTTGAATTTTAAATAACCTTAGAAAAAAAATCAAATATATACATATACAACAAAGACCAATCAATACTTGGTCTCAAAGTTGCTCAAAGTAAAAATGAAAAATTACTAAACTGTATCCTGAAACAAAAATGAGCTGTTAGTGATGAAAAGTCAGAAGCATAAGTAATAAGCCTGACGGTTTCAAATGAAACAGTTTTATCTGGAAAAGCTAGACTGTGACAGTGCTAGTCTTCATAAAGTCCAGTAGAGATACCAGTGAGCTTGTCCCACATTTCAAGGAAGTTAATTGCTATTACCTATGGAGAAAGCCTCCAAGCTAGAAGAGAAAGTAGTTATTGAGACAGATACTGTTGTTGCTATTTCTGAGAAAGAAAGAGATTGTGGGGAGAATATGTATACACTTACATAAGCATATTTACTTGTGTGTGTGAACAGATTTGTGTGTGTATGGATACACACAAACATACTTGCATCTTCTAAACTTTTCTCAATGAGTTTCATCAGCTACATGGAAAAAAAGTAAGATCCAAACCTACTGGTATGGAAAGAAATCTTAATAACTATATAAAACTGTTACAATGGTGAACACTGTAAAATACTGAGCCAAAAAAAAAAAAAAAGAACAAAAATATTTGGGGAAATGAAATTACTACAACTGAGCACAGAGAGAAAAAAAAATGTAGACAGATTCAAATCTAAAACTTATCTTCATTATCCACCCCTACCACTGTACAAAGGCAGTAATTCAAACTATAATATCCAACACTAGCTAAAAACACATGTAAACCTCTAAAACTCACTCCAGCAAAATAAAATATAAATGTCCATTTATCTAACACACTGTTTTAACTATTTAAGAAAATAATCACGTACCTTACTTAAAACTCATTTTCCAATTCTCTAAAGAGGGGTTTCCATGGAGTTTGTGCACATATAACCCCAGTTACTTAAAGTATACAAAAAGTGATTTTTCATTAAAAGAGGAGCGACTCTATCCTATCATCATTCAGTCTGGGAAGTATTTTTGATGAAGGTATTAATAAAATGAACTTCAAACACATTTGACTTTAAATTCTGATATAAACATAATTCATTCACAAATATTTAAAGCATCTTGCTACTAAAAAGTATTTATTTAAAAATATACTGTATTAATCTGTCAAAATTTCATTACTTGCCTATAAAGTACTGCAGGAAGAGTAGACGCCTTTTGTGTGCCCCCTTCTTTTTTACTTGGTTTTCTCTCCTTGGGTGCTCGCAAAATTGCCGGTATGTTCAACTTCTATTGATTTGAACAAATGCAGTTTATTTTGTTTTCAGAGAAAAAATATAAAGCAACATTTTTCTTTATGCGCCGTTCAAGTCAACTAATATGCTAGGATCTTGAGGGGGAAATGTTTTAAAGCTTTTACACTGGCAAAAAGGACTAAAATGAGTTTTTGTCTCATAGTCACTGCTGTGAGAAGCCTATAATTACATACTTTCACCAATTTTCTCTGGACCACTAAAACATTGTGAAAATTAAATTCCTACTTTAGCTTTAAAAGTGAAAGACAAGGACAAGAATTCAAGAACTTGAAAAAAAAAAAAAAAAAACACACGACAAAAAGAGTATTGAGGCCGTTTATTTTCTTAAACACCACAGCTACACTGGTGCTCCAAAGGTTAATTAGAAAAATTATCTTATTGGACCAAACTCTTCACAAAGTGAATTAGATTCTCTTTGGGTTTCTACTAATCTGTAGTATACTAGCTTCTCAGACAGCAACCATCTATCAAAGTCATTTCTCAGTGGCCCAGTGGGCCCGCATCAGTTCAACCAACCGGAAAAAAAGTGTCCTGCAAGTGGTACAAACAAATTCTACTTCTCCTGTGTATTTTACATTTGCACACAGAAATGCACGTGCTTCTGTTTCAAGTGATTTAATAAATTAAAATGCTCTTTCATAACTTATACTAAATAGATTCTTATGAGACAAACTTGCAAATCTGGCCAAAAGATAATGCTAGCTTGCCAAATAAACTAATAGGCTTGTATTCAATATTAATTTCACTAAATATAAAATATAAAACACTATAATCTTCCAAATATTCACCAACAGCCTATCAATAGAAACAAAGGTCAACTGTGCATATATAACTACTCATCCTCACCTCTTATGTTATTCATTATACTATATGCCACATACACCCTTTTCACAAAAGAAGCATCTTCAAAGCTAGCATGGCATAATACATATCAGTATGTATTACTTTCTAAAATAATGTGTCCACACAACCTATATAATGAATTTGGCTCTTTATAAACCTTTAAAATAAGTACCACAAAAAATATCTGTTCTTTAAAAACCTTCCTTCACAAATAAAACTATTTCCATGGTGAAAAGACCACAGCGAGTCTCCATTATCCTTAAAAAAATAACTTAAATTATTCAAATGAATTATTAATTTAAGAATTAAATACACAGTACTAAAAAAAGCATTCAAAGAAATCCATTTGGCAATGATTGTTCTTTACAATACCAAGAACTTTAATAGGCTCAATATGTTCAAGGATAAAGTAATTTCTTTCATAATTAAAATAAAACTAATGAAGGGAAAAACTACACTTTAACATTAAATTTCAAAAACCATTCCTTATAAGTTCAAAACCCATCAACATGAAAAAAAATTCCAGTTTTCCTTTTACATTTCCCCCATTAAAAAAAACAACAACTACTTATAGCACAAGAATAGGACAGAAGAAATGTGGCAAGGAATCTAAAACCGCTGCATAGAGGCAGAAGAATATGGTAGGAGTAACTCATGCTTCAAATCTTAGCTTCATCACAAATGACAGGTCAATCAGTTAGAGCAAATGAAAAAATTTTGCAAACAAGATAGCTGTTAAAACAACCATATTAAGCTACAGGTTCTCAGTAGGCAGCTTGCAAAGCTCTAGATGCATTTCAGGCAGAAACCATTATCCCAGAGGATTAGTTGGCCCTGATTAAACAGAATTCTTCAGTTAGTGAAGTGACAGTTGTATTAGAGATCCAATCTTTGAAATCATACAGAAAGCAAGAAGAGAAAGAGGAGCAATTGGAAAGAAACTAACCTGCCCTGTGATTCTGCCTAGTAAGGCCCATATTCCTTGTCCTTCACTTCGAAGTTTTCCATTCATGTTTTGTAGTTCTTCCAAAGATTCACAGAGCTATAATGTGAACAATTCAAATTAGTAGACCATTACAATATTCAGTAACATATTTGAAAATGTAAATAATTTATCAATGTCCAAAATATCTACATTTCTATTCCACATACATTTAACACATTCAAGTCACAATACACTGAAAAATGAAAGTCTCCAACTATTTAAGAAGCACCAACAAAAAGTAAACATTTTATGTTAGCATTTTACTAATAATGATACTTACATATTCTATAATAGTTTACTATATAATTTCACAGACACACTAATTAACCCTTATGAGTGTATCAAAGTGCACTCCCACCATTTTTCCAACAAGAAAATGATATATATCAATAAGTCAATCCTGGGGACCTCCCTGCGGTCCAGTGGTTAAGAATCTGCCTTTCAATGAAGGGGACGCAGATTTGATCTCTGGTTGGAGAATTAAGATCTTACATGCCTCAGGTCAAGTGAGCCTGAGCTCTGCAACTAGAGAAGCCCACATGCCGCATTACTGAGCCCTCGTACCCAAAGATGACCCAGCACAGCCAAAAGAAACAAAAGTCAATCCAGATTTTTCTTATGTTACTTATTATCTCACATTTAGTCACAACTTGCTTTTATACATTTCTTCATGAACTTCTTCATCTTTAAAATGAAGATATAGAAGAGAAATTTTAATCAGGAGATTTTTTTTTTAATCAAAAGTAACAAAACAATTTAAGAAAAACAGTAATTCAATAGTAAGTTTTAAAGTTTTCTATAACTTAGAAAGATAAATGGAGTCAGACGTGGGCCTCAAACCCCAACTCTATGCCTTGACTACCTTTGCGAACCTGGGCAAATTACTTCACCTGTTTAGGATTCAGTTTACGCTTCTGAAAAAGGGAGCAGAAATCATAAGCCACATTATAAAGCTGAAGTGAGAATGAGATGAGTTAACACAAGTAAAAATGCTCAAAACTGTGCCTGGCACATAGAAAGTACTCAGTGTTAGTGACGGTAATGAAGATAACGAGGGGTCGGAATTACAGACAAGTCGTAGAAACTCCAGAGGAATTTCAAAATGAAACATAAGGAATCATCAGTAAGATGTAATTACATTACGTTGTTTGTTTTACCTTATTATATTCCACATGAAGCTTTTCTTGTTCATTCTCTAATTTATCCTTTATATTCTTTTGTTCAGCCATATTCTCCTGAATTTGAATCATGCGCATATTTCTCTCTAGTTAAATTAAATATCCAATTTTAGTTTAGAAGAAAATAAAAGCTGATATACAAAATACACAAAGGAAGAAGCTAGCCATAGAGATGACCACATGGATAAACCTAGACACTTTTAACTCTACTCACAAATACATTAAATTAGCATTTTACAACAATCCACAACTTATTAGGAAAATAAACATACTTGATATATGTAGCAAGACTAGTAAATTTCTAAACATTGACAGTGTATCAAATATTTCTATCAGCAAACTGTTCTCAATGAAAACGTGCATGCATCAGGGCCTATACTGACCGAAATAATAATTCACAAAATCAGCAGTGAGAGCAGGTTGCTTATGCTTTCTCCTTCCATCCACACTAGAACTAGTATCTGAATTGTCCACTGGGAAGATATCTGTACTGATTCCCATGAGTTCTGCTTTCCGCATAAGTTTGCGAATGGCTGAAGCACTGCTAGTGAGTGGTCTGGGCAATTTTTCCCTCGGAACCCAGGCCTGGGGTCTGGTGGATCGAGCTAGTTCTGCTTTGGCACGATACTGCTGAAGCCGGGCATTGATCCTTGCCTATAAAAGAAACGTACACAAATTTTAAAAGATATTAAAATGGAACATACTTATGATTTTTATTTCCATACTTAGCAAGAGTAAGGATGATCAGAAGTTCCTCTATTGCGGCAAATTATATCTATCCACAGTCCTTAATATCCACAGCATAATTCTTGGGTTACGATAAATGAGGTCTACCCCTAGTTAACAACTGCCCTAGCCTATGATTAGTTGTCAAAAACTAGTATAATTAAGCTGAGGTTTCTCAACTAGCCTTGTACTAGTCTTCATTAATTTACTTAATTTACAAACAAATATATTTCATGACAGGCAAACTAATCAAAGTCTTTGCACATATGAATCTTAGAACAGACTGAAAAAAAGATGTGGTCAACATATTGCACTGATAGAATAATTTCCTCTAAGCCACATTCTTTAATGTATTAGAAACATGTTTTATAAATGACTGCTTTGTTGAGACTAGATGATGAGTAATGTATTCAACCACAAACTATACTCTCCATTTACCTTAATGACAGTCCACTTTCTAGATAATTTCACAATTACACTAACCAAATTTCACAATTATACATCATATATCAAAGATGCATGAGATCTTAAATTTCTAACTTCTTTTTTTTTGGCCAGGCTATACAGCTTGTGGGATCTTAGCTCTGTTACCAGGGATCAAACTGGAGCCCTCAGCAGTAAGAGCACAGAGTCCTAACCACTGAACCACCAGGGAATTCCCTGAAATCCATACCCTTGCAAGAAAAAAAACACAAGTTTTGGAATGAGTCTCATACCTGTGCTTCTGGTGATAACTGCTTCTCTCTCTCTTGTAAAGACATTTTACAATAGGATTGTAGAGCCAAGTAGTTTTTTCTCTTCCACTTTCTGTCTAACCTATCTGCATGTTGCTTACAATAAGCAAAAAATGGATCTGCTATATCCTATATAAAAAAACAGAGAGAGGGAAATGAACACTTTTACTCCAAAGGGTCATTTTAAAAAAAAGCCATAAGAGATAATATTTCCTTTTTGAAGAGTATACCACAGTGCTGGTTATTCCTAAAAATAAATTACAAAATTAAGTTTTATACATAATGATAAAAATCGCTGCTTTAGGAACTTAATCTATATACCAAATTCAAATTAACAATTTTTTTTCTTTATACAGCCTTGTGGATTTAAAAAATACTGAAATCAAAACTTAGGCATTACATTAAGTTATACTTGTTACCTAAAAAAAAATCACTGTTTAAAACAAACAAGATATTAATAGGCATAGGTAGAAATCATCATTAAAGTTATTAATATATAGATTAATATTATAAAACAACAACATATCTAGAAAATATAGGACTAGTCAACAATAGGGCATTTCTAACTGACGAGAAATGCACAGGCAAACTCTACCTGGGATAAAACTAGATTAAGAAGGCCAGGCCTTATGGAAGGGGAGTTTAGGGGAGAATGGATACACATATATGTATGGCTGAGTCCCTTCACTGTTTACCAGAAATTATCACAGTATTGTTTGTTTATCAGCTATACCCTAATACAAAATAAGATGTTTAAAAAAAAAGGCCAGGCCTTGTCAATAAAACACTTCAGATATTCTCTTTAACTCTTTACAAAATTCTAAAACCTCAAATGGAAACACAGCCGTCTCACAGTCTCATTTGATGGTACTACCTTAATGGGTACATATTCATAAATAATAGGATACAAAAACATAAAAGGAAATCTACTATCAAAAATAGGAAAAAATTGTAAATATGTAGGCAAAAAAAAAGCATTCTGCAATGTGACTGGCCAGCAAAGTAACAAGTAGTTCATTCTTCAGGTCTGTCCCAAAGAGAAAAACAGATAAGCTGCTCATACGGTTTTTACCTGAGTTACGTTAGAGTCTCTTAGTAAGGTGGGGTTTTACAACCCAAAGAGAACTGATGATGCTAACAAAAGTAGAAACAAATGAGAAGTACAAAAAGAAAAATCATCATATAGTAAAACCAAAGTGTGCTTAACATTAAAAACTTCAAAGTATATAACGCAACTTTTTAGTATGATATCCGCAGATGTTACAATATAGCACTGTGAATATTGTAATTAGAGAATCTGGATATATAAAAACTTGGACAATAAAACCTGGCCCCACCAATTAAAGATTTTTGTGGCTTTAAACAAGTTGCTAATTATCTCTGGGTCTCTGTTAACTCATTAACAAAACAGGTTTAATAATTATTACTTCATATAGGTACAGAAATAAATTTTAAAAATGTAGAAAGGAGACTGGATTCTCTCTCTCTCTCTCTCTCATTCACACTCATACACAGCTGCTTTCTCACAACATGCTCTACACATCCTGGCAATAGAAGAGAGTAAGTGGAAATAAAGAATATATTGAACTATAGTCAAAATGATCTCAAGAACCATTCTACTGTCTTAAAGTAGTAGGTAATGTTGAAATTGAGATATCAGAGATAGGATTCATGCTTGCATAGGTCAGTTAAGCATTAGAACCAAGACTCTGACTTAATGAAAAGACCAGTCATTTCTGGTCAAAAAGACACATGAAAAGGATGAAGTAGCCCAAGTAATTTTTCTTTTGTTTCATGACTGGGGATTGGGGACAATAAATCCTAAATCTAAGGCTATCAAGACCAAGGGATTAATTTTTTTTAGAGAATGAAACAGATACACCAAGCAACCCCTATCCATTAACATCTATCCTCATCTTTTTCCCCTTAGTAGTAGAATCTTTCTGAGTTTCTGGATATATGATGACCTTGCTAGAAAATTTCTATCCAGACCCTCAGCAGCTGAGTATGGCCATATGATAAGTTCCAGCCAATGAAGTTTATGAAATTTCTTAACCAGACCCTTGATAGGAAATGTCCACTCTTCACCTTCTCTTCCTTCCTACCAATGGGGTACAACCCAGGCAAGGTGGTGATAAACCATCTCTGACCATGCGAGAAAGTACAACAAACTAAAGGAATATGAAGCAATAAGTAAGAGGCACCTGGTCCCTGGAACCAAACTCCCCTGAACATAAAATCAATCTGGAATCATAGAAAGACCATAACGTCTTCCTTGTTCAAGTTACTGGCTATTCAATTTTATTAAACCATTCAAAATAGTGTGCTAATTAATAATCTGGTTGACTTGGACTATCCCCTCAACTTGCCTAGAGAAACTTTCAAGATCCTATTCCCAGTAGAAAATGGAAAGGGAAAAAAATTTTCTAAACATTTACCATGTACCAGGCTTAGTGCCTGTTTTCATACTGTCTCATTTATCTCTCATCACTACCACATGAGGTAAGTTCTATTATTTTAATATCAACTTTATGGATAGAAAACTGAAAACAAGAGAGGTTAAGATCCACTGCTAGTAAGTAAAAGCTGTCTTTTTCAACCACTGTCTGTCATCAGATTTACTTAAGGACATTTCCAAATAGAAACAACAAAATCCCAGCTCTGGAGATTGCGTTTCAGTAGGTCTAAGGCAAAGAGTTCTAAATGTGAATGCCTTGAGAAACAGTTAACAGTAAACATAAATGAGTAAAAGGATGTAAAGATGCTGGGAAATTATAAGACAAAAATAATGATGGAAATAGGGGGAAAAGCGGAATGTGGGGTAAATGGTGGGGACCCGTGACAACCTGGAATGCCCCATCAACTCAAGTTATCTTTTTATTGCACTATTCTATCATACAAAATGTATCTACAGGTCACATTTAGCTTGTGGACCTCTGAATTTCACGATTTGTTCTAGAATCTTAAAACCAAAACAATTTATTCCAAACAAAGCTCCCTGACTAATACTGATTCAACAGTTCAAAGGACTATAAGCTGAAAGAAACTATTAGGAATCTTGTACATTGAGACCCAACTGGCACTTGTTAAAATGAAGTATTTTTAAGAAAAGTAGAGAGGTTTTATTGGTATCTGCATAAAACTGTTTATTGAAATAAGAAAAGTGTAAATACTATCATGAGTTAGGAGCATAACATGTTTATCTTCTCAGTTACAACACCATCTTTTTCCACCTCACCTCAGCCATTTAATTCCTATGACTGTACCTAGATTCTGAACTCTTTCCATAATGCAATTTCTCAAGTATTCTCTGAGCATTATCTTTTATCTTTCCTGATCACTTCTTTTCAGACTCAAACAAGTTTTTAATACCTTTCAGATCTCCAATGTACAGACTTTAATCCTCTGACTGCCCCAGAGTCCCATACACATGATTGCCCTCTTTACCTGATTATTTCATGGCCCATCAATTAATTACTTGTTTGCAGTCCTCTCTTCACTTGTTCCTCTCTTCCTCATCTAGCTTCACTTGACAAAACCTAAAGCAAGGTAAACCCAACTCTTCCCCTATTTTAACCTACATCAGAGCATCTGAACACATTCCCAAATTAATTTCCATTCCATTTTTATAGATAATCACTGAACAGCTTCATCTCTCAAACTTTCAATATCTCCTCTCTATTCTTAACTTGCAGATGATGGCCTTATTTATTCCACTGGAGAGGTTTTGAAGAGAGGAGAAAAGCAATTAAATGAGAACTTCCACAACCTCCAGTCACTGCATACCTCAACCTATCTGCATGTCTACACATATCCTCTGACTAATCTCCTGTTACCGGAGATAAACTGCCCAATGTCCCTATCTAAGGCTGACCTTCAGTTGCAATTAATTCCACCCCATCTTCCCTACAGCAATTCTACCTCCTGCACATTTTTTTCTCTCTACTGGCATACTAAAAACACTGTAATATCCTTTAAAAATACTTAAAAGACATTCCCTGGGCTCTCATTTGTAGGTCACTTCAAAGTCCCCCTTAAAAGGAAAAATCTAAAGCCCTGCCCATATAGCTGTCTTAACTCTGTTCCACTCCTAAGTTTTCAACTAGTCTCAACTTCTCTAATAGCTCCTCTCAAGTCAAAACTGACCTTCATTTTGACAAACCCAATGGTCACTTCTCAGTCTTAACCTTATTCCTTTGACACAACTTGTTTACTCTCTCTTTGAAACACTTGTCTTATTTTTTTTTTTTTTTTAACCTCACTAATAACTCTGCCTCAGACTCCTTGGTAGATTTCGCCTTACTTTCCCAAATTTCAATTTGGGATTGTTGAATGCCGAGGTAGCCCTATGACTGTCATCAGAACTCTTCCCATCTCCTTCTCCTCTTATACTCTAAGTAATTTCACCTAGTCATCTCACCATAAATACTATCTATACCCTGACACTCCCAAATCTGTATCTTTAGCCTTGATTGCTTCCCTAAACTTCAGATTCTGATAGTCACCTACCTACCTGATGTCTCCACTTACAGGCCTAATAGGCGTTTTGAACTCAACATGTCCAAAACTGTCCTCAATTTCCTTCTCTCCTGCAATAAATCTGCTCTTCCTGCAGATTTAATAATCTTTCAATAAATCTTTTCTACTTCAGTAAACCATAACTCCACTCTACTAGAAGCTCCACAAGAGCCTCCTGATGAAAGTGAAAGAGGAAAGTGAAAAAGCTGACTTAAAACTCAACATTTGAAAATCATCATGGCATCCTGTCCCATCACTTTGTGGCAAATAGATGGGAAAACAATGAAAATAGTGACAGACTTTATATTCTTGGGCTCCAAAATCACTGCAGATGGTGACTGCAGCCATGAAATTAAAAGATGCTTGCTTCTTGGAAGGAAAGCTATGACCAACCTAGACAGCATATTAAAAAGCAGAGTACTTTACTGACAAAGGTCCGTCTAGTCAAAGCTATTGTTTTTCCAGTAGTCATGTACGGATGTGAGAGTTGGACTATAAAGAAAGCTGAGCGACAAAGAATTGATGCTTTTGAACTGTGGTGTTGGCAAAGACTTTTGAGAGTCCCTTGGACAGCAAGGAGATCAAAACAGTCAAACCTAAAGGAAACCAGTCCTGATTATTCATTGGAAGGACTGATGCTGAAGTTGAAGCTCCAATACTGTGGCCACCTGACGCGAAGAACTGACTCACTGGAAAAGACTCTGATGCTGGGAAAGATTGAAAGCAGGAGAAGAAGGGGATGACAGAAGACGAGATGGTTGGATTGTATCACCGACTCGATGGACACGAGTTTGAGCAAGCTCCGGGAGTTGGTGACGGACAGGGAAGCATGGTGTGCTGCATTCTCTGGTGTCAGAGTCAGACATGACTGAGCGACTGAACTAGAAGTTCAGGCTAAAGAGAAATCACCCTTTTCCTCTCTCTCTCTCTGTTTACTCAACAATCTCTCAACAGATATCTACAAAATCTGTCATTTCTTATTACCTCTATCCTTAAAACCTTAAACCATTTTATTTGTTCTCTCTACTTTCACCTTCGCCTCTCTATAGTCTATACTGAACACAACCATCAGGGTGGTCCTTCTAAACATCAGTTGACTCACATGTTCTCTATGCAAATCTGATGGCTTTCCATCTCACTCAAGAGTGTAAATCCAAAGTCATTCTCATGTTCTTCCAGTCCCTACATGATGTAGCTGCCTCTATGACCTCCTTCCTCTCCTCTTACCACACACCAGCCCCCACCTCTGTATCAGCCATACCAGTTCTTCTTGGTCCTCAAACCAAGCATGTTTCTACCTCAGAGCCTCTATATTCTGTTCCCCCTGCCTGTAACGCTCTCCTCTCAAATAAACATAAGCTCCCTACCATTTTCCTTACATTTTTTCCACAAAATGTCGCCTTCTTAGAGAGCCCACCTCTGATCTCCCCATATAAAACAGTACTGTCCTACTTCCCTTAGTCCGTACATACTTTATCCTGCTTTGTATTTCTTCATAATACGTATCACAATATAGCAGTGAGTTGAGGATAAACCCTTAAGTCTGGGAGACAGAGAAGTGATTACTCGTTTGTCTCAAAAGTATTGGTATTTTCTGGTAAACTTTTTCACTATCTGTCCTCTCCCAACCTGCCACTCAAATGTAAGCTACCTTAAGAACAGTTTATTTTGTTCAATGTTAATCTCTATAGGCTCCACAGCAAAGCCTAATACACAGTAGCTCAATATACCTGTTGAATAAATATGCTGAATGAATGACAGTAAAAAGCATTAATCTGTAATCCTTAAATAGTTCAAAGGGACAGGGAGCCTGGTGGGCTGCTGTCTCTGGGGTCACACAGAGTCAGACACGACTGAAGCGACTTAGCAGCAGCAGCAGCAGCAGCAAGAGATATATAGGCCAAGAAGGTCCACTGAAGTTTCTGATTCTTCTAGGGAATCTTCTTATTTCTGTATTTACAGCACTTCTTGTCCATCAGAGGCACCTGTGACATCTTTTAATGTTGTCTTGTAAGACTTTTTAACATTTCATTGTGTTTACTATCTAACCCCATCCACATGACTTAAAGCTATTTTTATGCTCCCTGACAAACTCCTCCACCCCCAAACCTAGAGTTTATAGTGTCTGTTGCACATATGAATAGGCCCTCAATCATGACTGACTGATGTGAACTGAGTACTATGAAGTTATGTTTGAACATAAATTTCACTGTTTGTAAACAAAGTTTAGGTCACTCCTAACAAAACAACTCAGTTTTAGAACATGAATTTGATAAAGACTTACTCCTGACAGTCACGTTCCACAAATGCTTGCTGAGTTATATAATTCAGCCCTCAACTGTGATGCCTTTGCAAACACTATATGATTAACTATTTAACACACAGTTTTAGTTTACTTTTTAAGGAGTCTTGTACTCAAGTCTGAAACTCCCAGAAGATGAAGACCAAAGGATAAAAACAATAAATCTAAGCAAGATTTCTTAATTTCTTGAATCTAGTACTTGAAATTTCTAGAACCTTTTACAGATGAAAACTTTTCATGCAAATTCAATGCCCAAATGCTTGAGAAGGAAATGGTAACCCACTGCAGTGTTCTTGCCTGAAGAATTCCATAGACGGAGGAGACTGTGGGCCATGGTCCATGGGGTCGCAAAGAGTTGGACACAACTGAGCAACTAACACTACACTAATACACTAATGCACAAATGACTCGCGTCTAGATACCAAAAAAGAAAAATTTCACAATGTACATATTTTCTGAACCATAAACAAAACCATACGTACAGCTGTTTAGTACCCTTTCCTATAAAAACTGAAAGTAACCAACTTAACTTTATTGAGATCTTATTCTAAGAATCTGTATTCAATTTGATCTCATTTTTAAAGGTCTCTTTTCCCCCCATTTTTAGCATTTATCACTTGTTCACTTTTCACTTTTATGACTTAAGTATTTTATCAATTCTTAAAACTCATACATATTATATACAAAATATGGTGGTCTAAAACCAATCTAATAAGAATTTTATGTAAATTATATTTATTAAAAAAATAAAGCAGTTTCTTTACCCATCATTAAAATATTATCCTTATCTATATCTTTTATATAAAAAATTAATACTAATCTAGCTAACAGAAAAATAACACTTTATGAAAGTAAAATTATCCTTTGGCATCAGATTCTACAAAAACATTAGGTATTAACTATTTACATTAAGCTCATTAAAATCTGACATTAATATTTCTTTCTGGCAGGAAAATACATATGATTTAATGATTATATAATACTTTAAAGTATTCAATTCTACTTTTCATTTTTTAACCATATCTGTTAAAACAAAAAGAAAACCTATGTTAATTTATTTGGCAGCCTAAAGTTCAACTTATGCAATATCGGTTTATATAGGAAAAGTCCTAATAATCAGCTCTGCACATAGGAATTATCCATTTGCATTTATTATATTTTATTATTTCCTTACATATAGTCACACCATCCCAAATTCATTATTTTTAATTGCGGTTTATAAGCAGATAAAAATACAGTCTTATGGTAGACATCAAATTTAGACACTGACACAAAACTCACAAAGTTAACTGAAAAATAATGATATAAACTCTTTATTAAAAACAGAACTGGTAAAAAAAAATAAATAAAAAATAAAAACAGAACTGGTGTGTTTTTATCCTACAGGTTATTTTTTATTTATTCAAAAAAGATTTGAGGTGGCTTATTAAAATATGCAAAGCGTAAGATAATTTAATTAAGCTTTAATTATTAATTTTAAAAACTAAGTAAGGACTGTAGTGTGTGTGTGTTTAGAAGGTGAGAGTGAATAATGAAACAAAGGGAAAAACGAAGTAGAAAAAAATAAGATGAAACCCAGACATAAAGAATATTCCTTAAAGTTCTCTGTGTAAGATTATAAAACTAAAGCCAATATTAATGTCAAAAAAAAACAATCAGAAAAAAAGTCTTGAAAAGGAAGGACTACTGAGAAGCCAATTCCACTATGATGAGACAGGCTGGAAGGAAAGGGGATGACACTCTTAAAAAGCAAAGATCAGGTAACAGATCAAACCCAGGGAAAATAAAGGCCAGAACATCAGAATTCTACTGTGAAGCAAGGAAGGGAAAAATGGAAACGGTGAAATTTTCATTTGTTTCTTTCTTTTATTCAAAATAACTGATTCTTCTTTTCCTTCTTTTAATACCTGATAAAAACACTACTTCATTTGATCTAAGTATATGGCTGAGCTACAGTGAAAGGAAATAAACTGCCAACTTCTTAGGCTGGTTGTAGCAAACTGTTTGTTAGCTGCTGACTCCCCAAGCCATTCCCTTCCAACATATTCCCTTTTTGTAAAATTCATTTTCTCTGACAGAAACTGAAAATGTCAGGTTTCACCAATTCATCTTATCGCACTGCTAACAATAGCCATAATGACTATTTTGACACATGAGATAATGGGACAATCTACTGGAGTGAACATATGAGAAAATTTTTCAGTCCTAATGATAAGAGAACCCTCTCCCCTCCTCCTCTGTTTTGAATTATATAATGAAAGAACACAGTGCTTATTTAGAGCTATTCCAGCAATATTGAGACCATGAGACAACAAGGTTAGGAACCAAAAAGAAAAGCATATTGATGTTGGTAGAATAGAAGAATAAAATAAGACTTAATCATTGAGCTTCTGAAACAACCCCAGAACTACTATTGTTTAGGTCTCCTGTCATGAGATAGTTAACACATGGCTACCACAGCTAAGTATTCTATTACTTGCTTCCAAAAGCCTAGATAAGGTACAACATCAAAAAGTTGAACAAACAAAATACTTATCATAAAAGTCACATGCACATTGGTAGTAGACTCCACATGTGGCTCTGAAATTGCCAGAAAATTAAAGAAGTTATTGCAATCAGTAACATAATTCACAATATCAGAAACCAGTTAATAAGCAAACACACAGCTACACCTACTATTAAGAATTAAGAGAAAGAACACTACATAATGTACTGAGAAACAGGCTCATCAACATTCTCAGTTTAAACAAAAAAAAATCAGTAAGGCTTTCAACACCAACAAAAGTATAAAAAGTACACATCAACTAAATGAATAATAGTTAAGAATCAAAATAATTTTATCCAAGAACATAAACATCTAATAATATGGCTCATGTAAATGTTTGGAGCAGTTGATAATCTGTATAAATTCCAAGTAAATTATATTTCTTACAGTCAGTCATACTTCAAAAAAAAGTTAAATGATTCTTAGAGAAGTACCAAAGTGAAAATGATCTATCTGCTAACAAGTAACCAAGCTGGAGGAAGTAGTGAGCAACTTCCTCACCTTTGCAAACCAAAGAGACAGAGACACATGTATGAATAGTTAGTTATTCTAATACCACAAGAAAAGGTACCAAGGAAATACCCTCAGACAATGCCTGTAGATAAATAGGAAATCAAATAAAAATAAATGGGAAACCAAATTGCAATTCACTATACACAAAATGGGAGGAGGCAATGTGGCACCCCACTCCTTCAGATTGGACTGGTTGGATCTCCTTGCAGTCCAAGGGACTCTCTTCTCCAACACCACACCTCAAAACCATCAATTCTTCAGCGCTCAGCCTTCTTCACAGTCCAACTCTCACATCCATACATGACCACTGGAAAAACCAGAGCCTTGACTAGACAGACCTTTGTTGGCAAAGTAATGTCTCTGCTGACTGCAGCCATGAAATTAAAAGATGCTCACTCCTTGGAAGGAAAGTTATGACCAACCTAGACAGCATATTCAAAAGCAGAGACATTACTTTGCCAACAAAGGTTCGTCTAGTCAAGGCTATGGTTTTTCCTGTGGTCATGTATGGATGTGAGAGTTGGACTGTGAAGAAGGCTGAGCGCCGAAGAATTGATGCTTTTGAACTGTGGTGCTGGAGAAGACTCTTGCGAGTCCCTTGGACTGCAAGGAGATCCAACCAGTCCATTCTGAAGGAGATCAGCCCTGGGATTTCTTTGGAAGGAATGATGCTAAAGCTGAAACTCCAGTACTTTGGCCACCTCATGCGAAGAGTTGACTCACTGGAAAAGACTCTGATGCTGGGAGGGATTGGGGGCAGGAGGAGAAGGGGACGACAGAGGATGAGATGGCTGGATGGCATCACTGACTCGATGGACGTGAGTCTGAGTGAACTCCGGGAGTTGGTGATGGACAGGGAGGCCTGGCGTGCTGTGATTCATGGGGTTGCAAAGAGTCGGACACGACTGAGCGACTGATCTGATCTGATCTGATCTAGGTTGGTCATAACTTTCCTTCCAAGGAGTAAGCGTCTTTTAATTTCATGGCTGCAATCACCATCTGCAGTGATTTTGGAGCCCCAAAAAATAAAGTCTGACACTCTGTCCACTGTTTCTCCGTCTATTTCCCATGAAGTGATGGGACCAGATGCCATGATCTTCGTTTTCTGAATGTTGAGTTTTAAGCCAACTTTTTCACTCTCCTCTTTCACCTTCATCAAGAGGCTTTTTAGTTCCTCTTCACTTTCTGCCATAAGGGTGGTGTCATCTGCGTATCTGAGGTTACTGATACTTCTCCTGGCAATCCTGATTCCAGCTTGTGCTTCTTCCAGCCCAGCGTTTCTCATGATGTACTCTGCATATAAGTTAAATAGGCAGGGTGACAATATACAGCCTTGACGAACTCCTTTTCCTATTTGGAACCAGTCTGTTGTTCCCTGTCCAGTTCTAACTGTTGCTTCCTGACCTGCATACAAATTTCTCAAGAGGCAGGTCAGGTGGTCTGGTATTCCCATCTCTTTCAGAATTTTCCACAGGTTATTGTGATCCACACAGTCAAAGGCTTTGGCATAGTCAATAAAGCAGAAATAGATATTTTTCTGGAATTCTCTTGCTTTTCCGATGATCCAGCAGATGTTGGCAATTTGGTCTCTGGTTCCTCGACCTTTTCTAAAACCAGCTTGAACAACTGGAAGTTCACAGTTCATGTATTGCTGAAGCCTGGCTTGGAGAATTTTGAGCATTACTTTACTAGCGTGTGAGATGAGTGCAATTGTGCGGTAGTTTGAGCATTCTTTGACATTGCCTTTCTTTGGGATTGGAATAAAAACTGACCTTTTTTTTACGAATTTTTTTTTAATGAAATCTTAAAAGAAAAAAAAAAAAAGACCTTAAATGCTAAACAGCTGATCACATACAAGGTGAATGATAAAAGGGATTGGTCCCTCAACTTGTATTCTAATCATTGAGAACACAGTGAAAAATAATAACAAAAAATCCCTGTCCTCATGAATCTATGTCCTAATGAAAGTGACAGACAATAAACAAAATAAAAAGAATCATACATATTATCAAGTGGGACTTATTCCAGGGATGCAAAGATTTTTCAGCATCCATATGCCAATCAATGTGATATACCATAATAACAAATTGAAAAATAAAAACCATATGATCATCTTTATAGATGCAGAAAAATCTTCTGACATAATTCAACATCTATTTATGATTTCTCTTCAGAAAGTGCACATAGAAGGAACATTCCTCAACATAAAAAAAGGCCATTTACGATAAATCCACAGTTAACATCATAATCAAGGGTGAAAAGCTGAAAGCATTTTTCTATAAGATCAGGAACAAGATAAGGATGGCAACTTGTACCACTTTTATCCAACATAGTTATTTTGGAAGTCTTCGACACAGCAATCACAGAAGAAAAAGAAAAGGAATTCAAATTGGAAAAGAAGTAAAACTGTCACTGTTTGCATATGATATCGGTGCTATACCTAGAAATTCCTAAAGATGCTACCAGAAAACTACTAGAGCTATACTGGACAGTAGTTAGGTTAGTTAAAAAGGGAAGAAAGCAGCAGAAAAGAGAATAGAAACTGTTATGGGAGTGGGAGGATTGCAACATTAGACAGGGCGACCAAGAGAAGCCACAGTGAGCAGTAGATATAGAATGAGGACCTGAAAAAAAAGTGAGGGAATGAGCCATGTGGGGGAAAGGCAGCCCATGCAAGGAAACAAATACAGAGGCCCAGAGCAGGAGCTCACCTGGCCATCCATTCAAGGAGCAACAAGTGAGCCAATGAGGCTGAACGTGGGGAAATGATAAACTCAGAGAGGTAATGTGAAGCCAGATCACACAGACCCTTATAGACCAGCAGAGAAACTGGCCTCTAGTTTGAATCAGATGGAAAGCCATTGAAGGGTTTTAAGCAAAGGAGTGACCAGATCCAACTTAGATTTTAATGGGATAATACTAGCCACAACTGAAAATGTCCTTTGTTCTCTATGAAAAGGCTTGACACCAAAGCAGGACCTAAAAGCCAAATCTGGCACTGCCTGTTTTTGGAAATACAGTTTTATTTGAACACAGCCATGTTCATTTGTTTATATATTGTCTATGGATTTTTCATAATCAGTGGCAAAGTTAAATAGTTACACACAAGCCATAGGCCCACAAAGCCTAAAATATTTACTATCTGGCTCTTTATAGTAAAAAGAAAAAATTGCCACCCTCTGCTCTAGCAAGACAAGGCCAGAAAGAGCTGGGAGGTTATTAATCCAGTTGACAAAAAAAGACTTGGACTAGGGCACAGCAATGAACTTAGCAAGATAACACTGAACATGTCCTAGATACACTTTGAAGACAGGATATGCTAATAGATTAGATATGGAGTGTGAGAGAAAGTGATCTGAGTAACTGTCAGAATTCATCCAGAATAATTTTTAAAATAATGCCTAAAACAGCCATATAAAAATATTACTGAAGATCTCATACAAAATACCTACTTTTAAGGAATGTAACTTCTTCATTAATTCATTTAAAAATATTTTATTCAACAAGAGCTATTCTTACCAATCCTGGTTCTTCTAGCAATATTAAGGCATCAGTTCAGTGCCAAATATCTAATTTGAGCCTTTGAAATTTAATTCATGAATGATTTCAATCCATTAAATCAAAGGTTGTAGGGAAAAAAATTGATACATAATTTCACATTATTTCAAAGAGAATTTTTTACATGGTAACAGATTATAACAATGTTCACAGTACCAAAATCATACTTTATCATAGAAGAAACTACCAGATGGTTTAAGTGAAAGATAAGGAATCTTAAGGCTAACTATATGATATGAAACATAAGTTGCAACCAGCATAACTGGGCCTGTTTTATAGTGTGGTTTTAACAATAAGATATATTTTGTCATGAAGTGAAGTGAAGTCACTCAGTTGTGTCCAACTCTTTGCGACCTCATGGACTGTAGCCTACCAGGCTCCTCCGTCCATGGGATTTTCCAGGCAAGAGTACTGGAGTGGGGTGCCATTGACTTCTCCAGGGGATCTTCCCGACCCAGGGATCAAACCTAGGTCTCCCTCATTGTAGGCAGATGCTTTACCGTCTGAGCAAGCAGGGTCATAACATGGTTAAATATTCTAAATAATCTAGAATTTTCACAAAATGGGTCAAAAGCAATAGAATAGATGTCACTAATAGGATAAAGTACTATGGCAGACGGCTATAAAAAGACGTAAAAAGTATGCTAGGGTTATGATGTCACTGGATGAAACCAAAGTACTCACTCTCTTTTTCAACCTTTCTTTGACTGCCTGTATAAAACACCCATCAAGAAGTAAGATATCCAACTTAATAAAACAGTCTTTAAAAAAGACAAAAAAAAAAGTGCTTTCTCTAATGTCATAAAACTGAAACAGAAGACAAGGCATACCCACAAACAGCACATCTATTTTGATTTAAAATTTATTTTTTCATCAAATATGCATTACATAAATCTTAATCTACACAAGTACAACCAGGAGAAGTAGCCAAGAACTTCATTTTAACAAGACGTTTACTGACAAGAGCAAACTTCATTGATACTGATTCAAGCCAAGTCTTGTATTTTAAAACCCTATTCAAAATTCTTTATATGGTTTCTTTATATATTCTTTATATAGTTGATTTTTCAACTATATAACTGTTTACAAGAAGAAACCACAAATACATGCAAATATGCTTTAAATCATTTCCCCAAATTAGAGTTCATTTAACAAGATGGGGAGAGAAAAATCACACTTCATTATTCCAAAATCCAGAATTCCTACCTAATCAATCAAAGGAGGGAGTAAGGCAAGGAAAAAAACCTGTTTCCACATCATGATTTATCTAACTTTCTCTGTAAATTTCCCCAGATTAGCTCGCAGATATATAGATATTCAGACCTCAAACTGTAAACTATTTATTCAGTGTAATACTGTATTTTGTTTGTTTTAATTTGAATGCCTTTATGTGGAGATGCAATCTCTAAATCACTATGGACCCCATTATACCCGCCGTCCCATACATGACTGCTTCACACATTTTCATTAATTAAATGGCTGCTGCTGCTGCTGCTAAGTCGTTTCAGTCACGTCCGACTCTGTGTGACCCCATAGACAGCAGCCCACCAGGCTGCCCCATCCCTGGGATTCTCCAGGCAAGAACACTGGAGTGAGTTGCCATTTCCTTCTCCAATGCATGAAAGTGAAAAGGGAAAGTGAAGTCGCTCAGTCATGTCTGACTCTTAGCGACTGTCTACCAAAAATAATGATGGATGGCACTATACAAAGAGACCCAAACTATCACAGTATAAAAGGCAAAGTCCTCTCAAGTTCTAAAAGAAATGGCTACAAAAAAACCATCCTGCCTACGAAATTCAAAGTTTCCAGAAGTAAAGTCATAACCTTAACCTACAGATTCCCTGATGCAGATATTCACTGAGATTTATCTGATCTGCTGAGTCTTACTTCTTTTATCTCTCTGGATTTCTGCCAACCATCTTGAGTGATTTGTTGTTGTTCAGTAGTCACTAATTCATGTCCAACTCTTGTGACCCCATGGACTGCAACATGCCAGGCTTCCCTGTCCTCTACCATCTCCCAGAGCTTGCTCAAACTCATGTCCATTGAGTCAGTGATGCCATCCACCATTTTGTCCATTGAGTCAGTGATGCCATCCACCATTTTGTCTTCTGTCATTCCCTTCTCCTCCTGCCTTTGATCTTTCCCAGCATCTGAGTCTTTTCTAATGAGTGGGCTCTTCACATCAGGTGGCCAAAGTATTGGAGCTTTAGCATCAGTCCTTCCAATGAATATTTAGGACTGATTTCCTTTAGGATTGACTGGTTTGATCTCCTTGCAGTCCAAGGGACTCTCAAGAATCCTCTCCAACATCACAGTTCAAAAGCATCAATTCTTCGGTGCTCACCTTTCTTTATGGTCCAACTCTCAAATCCATACACGACCACTTGAAAAACCACAGCTTTGCCTTGTTGGCAAAGGAATGTCTCTGTTTTTTAATAAGCTGTCTAGGTTGGTCATAGCTTTTCTTCTAAGGACCAGGCATCTTTTAATTTCACGGCTGCAGTTACCATTGCAGTGATTTTGGAGACCAAGAAAATAAAGTCTGTCACTGTTGCCATTGTTTCCCCAACTATTCGTCATAAAGTGATGGGACAGGATGCCATGATCTTAGTTGTTTGAATGTTGAGTTTTAGGCAAGCTTTTTCACTCTCCTCTTTCACTTTCATCAAGAGGCTCTTTAGTTCCTCTTCACTTTCTGCCATAAGGGTGATACAAACTGCGTATCTGAGGTTATTGATATTTCTCACGGCAATCTTGATTCTAGCTTGTGCTTCAGCCAGCCCGGCATTTTGCATGATATACTCTTCATATAAGTTAAATAAGCAGGGTGACACTATACAGATTTGACGTACTCCTTTCCCAATTTTCAACCAGTCTATTGTTCCATGTCCAATTCTAACTGTTGCTTCTTGACCTGCATACAGGTTTTGCAGGAGGCAGGTAAAGTGGTCTGGTATTCCCACCTCTTGAAGTATTTTCCACACAGTCAAAGGCTTTGGGGTAGTCAAAGAAGCAGAAGTAGATGTTTTTCTGGAATTCTCTTGCTTTTTCTATGATCGAACAGATGTTGGCAATTGAATTTCTGGTTCCTCTGCCTTTTCTAAATCCAGCTTAAACATCTGGAAGTTCTCAGTTCACGTACTGCTAAAGCTTGGCTTGGAGAATTTTGAGAATTCCTTTGCTAACATGTGAAATGAGTGCAAATGTGTAGTAGTTTGAAGATTCTGCGGCATTGCCCTTCTTTGGGACTGGAATGAAAACTGACCTTTTCCAGTCCTGTGGCTACTGCTGAGTTTTCCATATTTGCTGGCATACTGAGTGCAGCACTTGCACACCATCATCTTTTAGGATTTGAAAGAGCTCAACTGAAATTCCATCACCTCCACTAGCTTTGTTCATAGTGATGCTTCCTAAGGCCCACTTGTCTTCACACTCTAAGACGTCTGGTTCTAGGTAAATGATCACACCATTGTAGTTATCTGGGTGATGAAGATCTTTTTTGTATAGTTCTTCTGTGTACTTTTGCCATCTCTATCTTTTGCTTCTGCTAGGTCCATACCATTTCTGTCCTTTATTATACCCATCTTTGCATGAAATGTTCCCTTGGTATCTCTAATTTTCTTGAAGAGATCTCTAGTCTTTCCCATTCTATTGTTTTCCTGTATTTCTTTGCATTGATCACTGAGGAAGGCTTTCTTATCTCTCCTTGCTATTCTTTGGAACTCTTCATTCAGATGGATATATCTTTCCTTTTCTCCCTTGCCTTTTGCTTCTCTTCTTTTCTCAGGTATTTGTAAGGACTCCTCAGACAACTATTTTGCTTTTCTGCATTTCTCTTTCTTGGGGATAGTTTTGATCACTGCCTCCTATACAATGTCATGATTCTTCATCCATAGCTTTCCAGATTAGATCTGTCTATCATATCTAATCCCTTGAATCTATTTGTCACTTCCACTGTATAATAGTAAGGGATTTGACCTAAAGGTCATATCTGAATGGCCTAGTGGTTTTCCCTACTTTGTTCAATTTAAGTCAGAATTTTGCAATAAGGAGCCACTTATTCATGATCTGAGCCACTATCAGCTCCCAGTCTTGTTTTTGCTGACTGCAAAGAGTTTCTCCATCTTTGGTTACAAAGAATATAATCAGAACCAATCTGATTTTGGTTCTGGCCATTTGATGTCCATGTGTAGAGTCGTCTCTTGTGTCATTGGAGGAGGGTGTTTGCTATGACCAGTGAGTAATCTACATGACCCCATTATACAACTGCTCCTCTATATAGGTCTACCAAATAGCTGTGAAAATGCACAATGTCCCTTTAGTACTCTTCTTCAATTAATCAAAATACAACTCATCATAATCAGAGACTGGCACAAAACCAGATACATGTGCCCAAATTATAATCTCAATAGGATCAATTCATTGGTAAAATATGTCCCTTAAAATTGGCTCAAAAATTTTTCTTCATGAGATTATCTTTTTCACTTGTTTCTTGCCTATGAAATAAAATGGAGTAAGATGAAAGCCCAACATAAAAAATATATTTTTACATGACACTGAAAATTCACCCAATAAAGTAGCATAACAACAGAGGCTTAGATATTCCATAAATCTATTCCAAATATAAAGTAAGAATTATAGAACACTCAATTACCTACTTATATAAAAAGCTTAAAAAAAAACAAAGAAAACAAAACTTGGTCTCAGGATCCCTTACAGTAGTAAAAGGTTTTGAAGACCTGCAAAGAGTTTATGTGAGTTATAGTTACCATATTAGAATTTAAAATTGAGAAATTTTTTAAATATTCATTTATTTTAAAATAACAATAAGCCCAGTACATGTTAATAAAAATAACACTTTAATGAAAAATACTAAGATTTACATACATAAAAATTTTTAGTGAGAAGACTGACACTGTTTTACATTTTTGCAAGTCTCTTAATACCTAGATTTAAAGAACACAGCTGGATTTTCAAAACCGCTTCCACATTCAAATGCTTATATTGTTATATGCTATATAATCTCTGGAAATCTCCACTATTACTTGTGAGAAAATTAAGAGCAAAAAAAGTACGTATTATTTTCATACTATTATGAAGACAGTTTTAACCTCACAGACCTTGAGAGAATACTGAAGAGTTCCAAAAATGTACTTTGAAAATGACTGATTGCTTAAATTTCTAGTAGGAAAATTTTAGAATTAGAAACAATTGTAAAGAAATAGAAATGCAGGTACTGAAGACAGGGTAGTGATTTTACTTAAAGAGAAACAGAGCAAGGTTATTACTAAAATATAATTTTAGATTCTTATACAAGATAGGCAGACATTATAATCCTTTAAAACACCTTGAATTATGTTTCATTTTATGTGTCAGATTTCATTATAAAATTTGTAACATGCTTTCCAAAGGTATGGCTGGCTTTAAGACTGAAAAAATTCATATATATATTGCTTGCTCAAAGTTTCAGACCAGTGATCTAGACAAACACTTAAAGAATAAACTCACAAACTTATTTTAAGATGCACACCTGTTAGAGAATACAATGGAGTCATGATAAGCCTTATGAACATAGTCACCAACCATGGATATAAATAAACCTACCTCTTCTGCTGCCGCCTCTGAGAGCAGACCTTCCCTCTGCGCACAGGTCACATGGAAATAGGCTCTGCACATCCCTGCATCACAGCTAATGCAAACTCCAGTTCGAGCAAAACGAGGGTCTTCACAGAAGCTACACTCCTACAGTGGAATAACAGGAAAAGTCTCAGAGGGAAAACATTCCCAGAACAGAAACTGTATTCTCATACAAAGCTTCTACAAAATACAAATAGTGAACCAAGAGTACCAATAGTGTATCAATATAAACAAAAACCTTAGGTAAGCCAAATATTTATAAGAAAAAAAGTAATTCTCTATAGAGTTCTACAAAACCAAAATTCCACTTATATAATGATGATTATAACAATAAGTAGTTGAGGGCTTACCATGCACTACGCACTATTCTAAGCATGTTACATGAATTAATATATATAATTATTTATAGTGTCATCTGACACTATTTCATAATAATATGTGGAAGAAGTACTACAGTCATTCTCATCTTACACATGAGAAAACTGAGGTTAGTGCAGTCTTTAACCAGATAATCTTAAAGACCATGCTCTTAACCATTAAACTACACTTATTTCAACAATATACTATTTGAAAAAATTAAAGAAAACGAATAAGAAGCCAGAGAAAATTCACCAAAAGATCTAGACATTGAAATCAAAGAAATAATGCATTTTAAAAATATATTTAAGAGAAGCAGAAGCAATCTTAAGTAAACAATTTTGTGAAATTAATAATAACACACAATATAACCAATTATTTATATTCTTCCTGTATATAAAAGGAAAAACTGTAAAACTAAAGGTATAAACTGTTGAAATTACCCCAAATTCCAGCACCCTGATTTATTTTTTTAATACTTTAACTAAACCACAGAGAGGAAGAAAAGAAAAACCTACTATCAAAATATACTCTATAAATATGAATCTTCACAAAAAAACTTGCTAAATTATGAAAGACTGTCAGCAGACAGTTAAGGAAGAACTGCTTAATAAATGCAGTCTATATAAATTAAATATGAGGGAAACATTTAAAAAGAAAAATGAAAAAGTTTCAATAGATGCTAAAAAGATCATTGTAATACTGTAACAGTTAGTACCTACTGGCTAGACAGTACCAAACTGATATATTAGCACTGTTACCCAAGAACTGTGTTCTGGGCACCGGTGTGAAAATACTGCCAACTCCTGACATTCTGCTGCCTAGTTAAAGGTCTTTTTATTAACAGTAGTATATATATGGTATAAAATATCAACAAGTAGTAATATAAACATGAAACCAAAAAACCCAACTGAAATTGGGTAAGGGACTTTTGAGAGAACACAAAGAAAAAATGTCTGACACTGAAGTCTTAAAAGACTATAGAACAATCAACAAAGAAAATAGAATCTTCCTCAATTGCCTGAATCATTTACAAAGCTAGGGAACGAAGCAACTGAGAACATAAGGAAGAAAGTAATCAGGATTAGGAAATGGATAGACAATGTGGTCTAGAGAGCTGTCTAAGATAAAACTCACAACATTGGGTTTGATTTTGCAGATGAGCTAGACAGTACATAATTTTTTTACTCCTTTTCCTAGTAATACTTCAACACAAAAGCAGGTGATAATAAAAAAAAATCAGCTGATAATTATACATTTAATGACTCATTTTTAATCCAGAGGTCACTGCTAGCCTCAGTTTTATGAAGCAGTATCTGCTTACTGGTTTTTTTTAATTGCTCTGAGATTTATATTTATGGTAACAACATATGCCTATTGAAAATGATGGAAGTCAGTTCCTTTTATGCTTGATGGAAGCTGCTATCAAAAAGTAGGAACTTCCATTTCCAAAACTGGTGGACTAGGTAATCTGTATTGCTTCTACTCAACTAGAAAATGTAGACAAATTAGTATTTATTTACTATAGTTTAAAGGCATTAGAGAAGCAACAAGACAGTGTACAGTTACCTGAGGAAAGTAAATTCAATACTAGGGCCTAGAAGATTTAGCTAATTCTGGAGAGGGGAGCTGCATACCCAAACCAAAGCAAAAGATTACTGGAGTGATTGTTAAAGTCCAAGGAGGATATTCTGGATATAATAGCAGAAACTATCAAAGTTTAAAATCAGAATCTTCCAACAATATCTAAGTTTTTCACCTTACCTTTAATATGTTACTAATGCTCTTCAAGAGACTCCCTTCCCAAATGCCCAACAGGCAGTAATGGAAAGAGAATATGTATCAGTGCCTAATTAGTTCTACCATTCTAAAGATGTGTGCAGTAATTATATACTTAAGTTTAAATTAATAAGTGTGTAATCTTATCACTCATAATCTAAAAGTCATAGTGAAAAACCAATTTATAACCTACGGAGACTCATTTGCTAGGACAGGTTATGTAGTCATAAAATCAGTCCTTGAAATCTGAGAAAATAATGGGTTTTTCATGTACTCTTTTCATAATTTCATAAATTTCATTTCAAAAGTAAAGTTAGAAAATAAGCTCGTATTCGGTCCAACTGGTTAAAAATAAGGATTTAATCTGAGAATTCACTATACACTAAGCAGTGTGCCAAATGCCAGGGAAACAACAGCGATATCAACTATCATTTTTCCCCACAGGTTAAACTAAATTACAAACACATGGAAGAATTTATATATTACTGGCTTTCTGGGAAAATTACTGTCAATTATAAATGATTTAGTACTCTCCAATAGCATAATTGGGCTTCCCTGGTGGCTCAGACAGTAAAGAATCTGCCTGCAATTCTGGAGACCCTGGGTTCAATCTCTGGGTCGGGAGATCCCATGGAGAAGGAAATGGCAACTCATTCCAGTATTCTTTCCTGGAAAATTCCATGGACAGAGAAACTTGACAAGCTACAGCCCAAACAGGTTACAAAGAGTCAGACACAACAGACTGACTAAGCACGCACACAAGCAATAGCATAATTAGTAATAAGCATTTCTGTAGTTAATAATGATATTAGCAAAAAGCCATATAAACTAACAAGTAAAACTTTCTCTTAGACAACCAAAAACAGTTTGTCTCACCTTGGCACCGTATTTGGAATAGTTCATTTCTGTTAGTGTTACTGGTCGTAACTTGTCAATATCTCCAAAGGCTACACCAGGAACGTACAGGGCACAAACGATGTGAACCCATCTATAAGATAAGATATGAGAAAAGATATGATTTTGTTATCAAACCTTCTGATAAAATGCCCACGTGGAAAATAAACATAAAATATATCTGCCATATCAAATAACTACTGCAAGAATTTTATGGCCAGGTCTCAAAACCTCAGACATACAACTAAAGAATATTAAACACTTATATAATTATATCATTTAATTACAGAAAAGGGGACTGCAATAAGCACTACTTTTCCAGCAGCTTAGCCAAAGCTGAGAGATAACAACTATAATTGCCTTTCACTTAATATTCACCGCACTTTGCACTTATCTGTTATTCTTAAATATTTGCACAAAACCACTATTCAAATGAAACAAAACATTTTCATGTGCATGGAAAGGTATGCACAATATTTTAAGCACTCTGAGAATTAAGGATCCTAATTTAAGAACTGTGACGTTAGTTACTCTGCATAAATTATATAACATTGATCTTTCCTGCTACTTTTTTCTAAAAGCTATTGGATAATCCTTAAGGACATATTTAAAAAAAAAAATTCTTGGTGTGCATCTTAACTTTCTTTCTTCCTAGGTTGAAACTGATTGATAGGAGACTGGACAGAAGAGTTGTGATAATATAAGGAAGTCACAGTTCATTCAGCTCATCTGATCACCATACAACCTATGTACTATGTATGTGCCCCACAAATAAATAATTTTTAAAGTCTGGATGATTTTACAACACTAAACAACAGCAACAACAAAATGTTCAGAGTTTCAGTGTACTAAAAAAAAAAGTAGGAATTGATTCTAATTACATTTTTTTAAAACTGTTCTGAATCTCTATAAAATATATCAGGAACTCTTTCTGTTTGCTTACAACCATGCAAAATACAGGACCACTAGATTTTGAAATGTAAACAGATCTCCCTCATCTCTGCAAGAAAGAAGGTAAAAATGAGATGGCAAATATCTCTTAACCTTGTGAAAATATTAACAACAAATTTTACTTTATCATAGCTTGAGAGGCTATGATTGCTACCTGGTTCTGTTTTGTGATGCACTATGAGTCTTAAAGAAATAAGACTAAGAATCATTTTATAGAGGTACTGGGGAAAATAGTTACAAATCTTTAAAATTTATCCTTTTTTACTGGGAAGAAAATTCAAAGTTTTGAGATTTTCTTGATAAAATGTTTTAATCCAACTTCCCAAATGTATCCTGTGGAGTTCAATATAAAGATACACATCTTCAACGAGCAGCTGCTTTCTCAATTTAATTTGTGCAGTTTTTTCATGCTCCACTGATGTATTAAATGCCGCTGTACTCTGTAGGAGTTTATCTTTGATAAACCCAACAGCTGACTGCTTGCTTCATATTGACCTTCTTAAAATCTTTTAGAACTAGTCACACAAGTACCACAGATTGAAACTGCCATTTCAGTGTGACTGGCACAAAAGTGTATCATTTTCCACAACCACACTTATGAGGATGCCAACTTGAGTCTTTATTAAAATACATACCAAACAGCTGAGATAATTTTGGTCCTTTTTAATATCTGTTGTATATAGATTTTTGTTCGTTTGTTTAACTAAATGTACTTTAGAACCTTGTAATTAAGACAAATTGAGAAATCAAAAAGGAATAAACTTCCTTGTTACTTTATCATTCATTTTTCTTGGAGCTTTGAAGGCAGATGTTGATCAGGAAAGGGAACAAAAAACAAGCATCCCATAGGACCACCAAAAAAACAAGAGTCAGAATTGTCATTCTAGCACAGAAGCTATTAATACATTCTTTTAAATTTACATATTTTAATAAAGCAAACTAAGTAGAAAAATACTTCACAAAAACTCATTTCAAATAAGAACTACATTCATCGATCAAACTTGATTTTGAAATGCTTTGTACTTGCGGTGTCTTTATAACACATTAAAAAAACTCATTTCAGGAGTTATTTTCATTCCTGCATTTATTCATTCAGTAATTAATTACTGAGCGACTGAACTGAACTGAAGAACACAGCACCAGGCAGGCAGTGGGGAAGTGACAAAGAAGTATGTGAAATGCTTGCAGCATAAGGTGTGATATGCTATTAAAGTATGTGTAATATTTCCTATATTCAGGTTTATAATACCACTAAGGCAGGATGCTGGGAGGGATTGGGGGCAGGAGGAGAAGGGAGGATGAGATGGCTGGATGGCATCACTGACTTGATGGACATGAGTCTGGGTGAACTCCGGGAGTTGGTGACGGACAGGGAGGCCTGGCGTGCTGCAATTCATGGGGTCGCAAAGAGTCGGACACGACTGAGTGACAGAACTGAACTGAACTGAAGGCAGGATAAAATACTCTCTTTAAGAAAAAAATAAAATAAAAATTCAATGATAAGAATGTATTGATGGTCTTCTCACATTAAACTGCATTATTTTCTATTGTAGTATATGCGGCTCCCATCAGACACAGAAGGGAAAGCAGTCTAAATGGCCTATGTAATAGAAGAAAATTTCAAAAATTTTTCATTCTTTCCATACATAGTTCTTTCTTTTCATCTGTTTTCCATTTGAAGCTAGAGTACTAAATACCTTGTCAAATCTTCATGGCTTTTTTGCTCTTGATTCAAGCTAGTATTACATCCCTCAAACTGTATCAAGACCTGTAATTCCCACAGTACTCTACAGGTAAGTATGGGCATCAACACAAATAAAATGTTCAAAGAGCATAAAGAATTTTCCAGGCTACACCAACAAGGGAGGTGTCTACATATATGAAAGATCCACAGAAGTCAATATAAATATATCTGAGTAAAACTCAATGGTTAAAGAAGCCTCCCTTTTCTTCAATCAGAGACAATTTTACAAGTTAGTTTGTGGATTGTGTATTAGTATATATTACATATTAGTGTAGTAACAGAGCTACTTTATAGTTTCTCAATAGAAATTTCAAATTATTGACAAGAGAAAAGGTAAAATAAATGCTCTTCCCTAAAAGGAAATTGTGTTTCTCAAAGCTGCCGTACTTTTTCACAACCACTTATTACCATAAATTTCAAATTGCAGGACCGAAAAGTTATTAAGAAAGGATTTATGCAGTTTCTTTTCTAAGATTACCTTAAATAAATGGAATAGTATCAAAAAAGCACTAGCAGTAGACGTAGCAGCAGCAGAGGAACTAAGGAGATATTTATTACACACTTAAGTTTCAGAAACTACACTGTTTACAGAAATCATCTCATTTCAGTTCAGTTCAGTGACTCAGTCATGTCCGACTCTTTGCGACCCCATGGACTGCAACACACCAGGCTTCCCTATCCATCACCAACTCCCAGAGCCTACTCAACTCATGTCTATTGAGTCAGTGATGCCATCTGACCATCTCATCCTGTCGTCCCCTGCGCCTCCTGCCTTCTATCTTTCCAGCTACAGGGTCTTTTCACATGAGTCAGTTCTTTGCATCAGGTGGCCAAAGTATTAGAGTTTCAGCTTCAGCATCAGTCCTGCCAATGAGTATTCAGGACTGATTTCCTTTAGGATGGACTGGTTGGATCTCCTTGCAGTCCAAGGGACTCTCAAGAGTCTTCTCCAACACCACAATTCAAAAGCATCAATTCGTCAGCGCTCAGTTTTCTTTATAGTCCAACTCTCACAATCATACATGACTACTGAAAAAACCATAGCTTTGACTAGATGGACCTTTGTTGGCAAAGTAATGTCTCTGCTTTTTAATATGCTATCTAGGTTGGTCATAACTTTTCTTCCAAGGAGCAAGCATCTTTTAATTTCATGGCTGCAGTCACCATTTGCAGTGAATTGGAGCCTAAAAAAATAAAGCCTGTCACTGTTTCCACTGTTTCCCCATCTATCTGCCATGAAGTGATGGGACCAGATGCCATGATCTTAGTTTTCTGAATGCTGAGTTTTAAGCCAGCTTTTTCACTCTTTCATCAAGAGACTCTTTAGTTCTTCTTCGCTTTCTGTCATATGGGTGGTGTCATCTGCATATCTGAGCTAATTGCTATTTCTCCTGGCAATCTTGATTCCAGTTTGTGCTTCATCCAGCCCAGAATTTCTCATGATGTACTCTGCATATAAGTTAAATAAGCAGAGTGACAATATACAGCCTTGATGTACTCCTTTCCCTATTTGGAACTAGACTGTTGTTCCATTTCCAGTTCTAACTGTTGCTTCCTGACCTGCACACAGATTTCTCAAGAGACAAGTCAGGTGGTCTGGTATTCCCATCTCAGGAAGAATTCTCTACAGTTTGTTGTGATCCACACAGTCAAAGGTTTTGACGTAGTCAGTAAAGCAGAAATAGATGATTTTCTGGAACTCTCTTGCTTTTTCGATAATCAATGGGTGTTGGCAATTTGATCTCTGGTTCCTCTGCCTTTTCTAAAACCAGCTTGAACATCTGGAATTTCACAGTTCACGTACTGTTGAAGCCTGGCTTGGAGAATCTTAAGGTTTACTTTACTAGCGTGTGAGATGAGTGCAATTGTGCAGTAGTTTGAGCGTTCTTTGGCATTGCCTTTCTTTGGGATTGGAATGAAAACTGTCCTTTTCCAGTCCTGTGGCCACTGCTGAGTTTCCCAAATTTGCTGGCATATTCAGTGCAGCAGTTTCATCATCTCATTTAATCCTCTCAAAAGTGCTAGGAAACTGAGGCATAAAATGGTTAAATTACTTGCCTAAAATCACAGTAAGAAAAAACCAGAATACAAATATAGGCAGTCTAACTTGAAAGCACACACTTTTAATGTTGTAGTAAATTTCCTAATTCTAGGTCAAAGTGAGTCCAGGCATAAAATAATGGCATTGTCTATGACACAAACCACAGACTCAATTCAATACATCAAATAATGTGTTAAATGTTTATTTTGAGGATAAGCAATGAGGGACAAGAAGTAAACTTTTTGGTCATTTTCCTAGACATCAATATACAAGGTAGTCATTTCTCCTAGATACCCTCAATATACAGTCTCCAAGATTCCATGATAGACTCTGTGCTATCCCAACTGTATGGCAATACTTTTCAAGGGCCTACCCACCAATTAAGGTAAAAATGAAAAAAATAGCTTTTACTTTACTAAAATAAAATTTATTAAGTTTAAAAAAACCATTTTTTGGCATATAATGCATCCTATCATTTCAAAATTTTAAATATGAAAAATGATCGTGATAATTTGTCTAGGTTATTTCACTGTTCTTATTAAAATATTAAACATTTAGTAAAATACTGAAATATCCATATGTGGTAAAATAAAAAATTGAGTACCCCCTCTTACATGGGGGAAGAGGGTAAGTAGTGATATATAATACATAAAAGGTTAGGAACTAATCTTATATTAGTCACCCATCCCAACTGGTAGTCTCCTGGGGAAAAACAAGAAAGATGCCAACACTGTAACAATGACAACTGTTCAAATGTGATACTAAAAACGAGTGTGAATCTAGTGAAAAGAACACAGTTCTCTGGACCAGTTATCATTTTAGTGCCTCTCAGCTCAAATCCACTCTTCAATATCTGCTTTGAAATAATGAACAGAATCCCAACAGCACTTCCCATCTACACGATCCTCGGCTCTGTCTCAGTAGAGTGGCAGAAGGCACGGTAAGAGGAAGGGGCTTCTCTTCAGGATGGGAAAAGGACACCCACCAGTGCTCTGCCCTCAGTGACCTTGCAGACCCGGCCTGAAGATCACTTTTTTGTGGCCCTCTCAACCTAGACACCACACACTCCTGGCTTGAAACCACTGCCCAGTTACCCATTTGCCAAGAACAGGCCAGGTACTGGCCCAGGCAAACCAGCCAACTTCCCTGCCATCCAGCAAGCTCAAACTACACTTTCTCTAACAAGGCCTGAACCATAGTCTTGGGGAAGGTGTCTCCCTTCCAAGTTTGTCTTTCCCTGGAAACTCTCTCTCAGCTCTACAGTATTATTCTTCAGAGTTCTTTTATATCTTTATGGCTTAGTACTTCTTTAAGTTAAATATCCCCTTTTATAATCATTGTATAGGTTCTATTTACTAATATACTCTTGAAGTCAAACAGATCTGAGTTCAAATTTAACTATGAACTTGTTCAAAATTATGTAAAGATCTGAGCCTCAGCTTCCACCTATAAAATAGGCAACTTTACCATCTCTCTGATCATACAGTCATTCCTAAGATTAAATGGCATTATAGGCTATAAAGGCAAATGCAGATACTCAGTAAATGATCTTTCTTCCTCTTTGCCCTGATATGTAGCCTCCTGTCCACTTACTCTATGTCAAAAAGACAAAAAGAAGCAATCAAATGAAAATGTCTAACTCAGAAAATCATAAATACAAAAATAGAAGCATATGCATTATAAAGCAGATATATTAACACAAAAGAATTATGACATCAACCTTCCAGCATCTGTCTCCTTGAAAATTCCATCCTGATTGGGACACAGTTCACAGCTAGGGGAAACACCACATTTACAGGCATCACAAAACCAAGGTTCAGTGGAGTTTTCAGAAGCTGAACTCATAATAGAGTCACTCTCTCCATCAACTCCATAACAACCTAAAAAAAAAAAAAGACGTATGATTAGAGTTTACTTTTTAAACTCACATTTATAAAGTTACAAAAGAAAAAGGGAAAGGAAGCAGAGAATAATTCTGAAAATTAACGGTTTAGAAGAATGATATTAAAGTCAAAACA
Source organism: Bos javanicus (assembly GCF_032452875.1). NCBI lineage: Eukaryota > Metazoa > Chordata > Mammalia > Artiodactyla > Bovidae > Bos > Bos javanicus. The sequence continues at coordinate 19,638,565 of NC_083871.1, read as the reverse complement.
CAGAACTGAAATCATTTTATAAAAATGTTTTCACCATTTCATACTGTATGCAATGACATAACTTTACGACAAGTTTAGGTCTACTGGAAAGCATTACAGAAAGGGAAAATTTTACAGTTCTTTAGAATTTTTTTACAAAAAACACATTAAAATATGAGTTTTCACTATACAGAAATCAGAACTATTGAGTCTAGGAACTATTAATTAGTAAATATTTTCAAGCTACCTTTGTACTGAGCATTTAAATATATCTAAAAGACCATGATCATGTAAAACATACAAACAAAAACCTCTGATTTAATTTTGTATGAATTTGGTTAAAACACAAATTCATACAACCATAAATGCAAAGTAAGTACTAGTAAAAGGAAAATAATAGGCATACACATACATAAATTAAGGCTACTAAGCAATCTGAATAGTTTAGAGATAAACAAGCGAGTTCCATTCACAATTGAGCCAGTCTAGAGCTATACAAGGTATCTGATCTATTTAACATTTATAATTCTACTATCTTCTGTAAAAATGTATCCAGAACTGAAATAATGAAAAGAAGGGTAGCATAATCCTTCACATTTTAGAGTAGGACATCAACCCTTATTGTGGCTTATAATAAACAGTACTTCCCTGGTTAATCACAATAGTCATGACTCCTAAATAGTTTTTGTTTTTTTACCTAAATGGTGCTTGATGTACCACAAACTTCATATTATCTCTCATATTCTAGAAAGGAAGATACTGCTCTCATGACAAACTGTACTTTAGAAAAATAATACACATTAAAAATTAAATAGATAACAACCTAATTCTATTAATAGTTCCAATTATGCCCATTATCTTTAGGTTGGGCATTTCTCTGATCTCCTAAGACACATTTATTACTCTCAAGGTAGGTCACTTCTACAAACAGCCTACTATTAACCATCCCAGGATAATTCTGACCAGGTTTATCCTAATAGGGTGGTCTTATTGCCAAATTCTAAGGAGCACTCAAAGTACCCTCCAATAAACTGAAGCCACTAAATATACCACTATGAGAAACATATGTAAGTAACAATTCTCTCTCAAAAGGTCTCACCATGGAGGTGAGTTTCCATGCATCCATGTAAGATCATGTGACTACTGGAACTGATTGAACACTCCACAGACAACAGAAGCCTGATGAAAACTGTCTTCTCACAACCACCAAAGATACCCAAAGTGAAACAAATAAGTATGTAATCCCATCACTTCATGGCAAATAGATGGGGAAACACTGGAAACACAGACTTTATCTTCCTGAGCTTCAAAATCACTGCAATGGTGACTGCAGCCATGAAATTCAAAGACGCTTACTCCTTGGGAAAAAAGTTATGAGCAACCTAGACAGCATATTAAAAAGCAGAGACATTACTTTGTCAACAAAGGTCCATCTAGTCAAAGCTATGGTTTTTCCAGTAGTCATGTATGGATGTGAGAGTTGGACTATAAAGAAGGCTGACTGCTGAAGAACTGATGTTTTTGAACTGTGGTGTTGGAGAAGATTCTTGAGAGTCTCCTGGACCTCAAAGAGATCAAACCAGTCAATCCTAAAGGAAATCAGTCCTGAATATTCATTGGAAGGACTGATGCTGAAGCTGAAACTCTAATACTTTGGCCACCTGATGGGAAGAACAGACTCATTGGAAAAAACCCTGATGCTGGGAAAGATTGAAGGCTAGAGGAGAAGGGGACGACAGAGGATAAGATGGTTGGATGGCATCACCAACTCAATGGACATGAGTTTGAGCAAGCTATGGGAGCTGGTGAAGAACAAGGCAAGCCTGGCGTGCTGCATCCCATGGGGTCACAAAGAGTTGGAAGTGAATGGAGCGACTGAACAACAAATGTTATTCAAAGGTTTTACAACAGTGAACCTCAACATAATCCAAATGTCATACAGAAGAATGTTAAAAATTTTAAAGGAGCTAGACTATCACGTACAAGAAAAGATTCAAAATATTAATTTCTTTAAATCATCTAATTGTGGATAGTAATAATTATTACCTTTATCACTTCTGTCTGGATATACATTTTTAAAATGATAAACCATAAAATGAAAAAGAAATAAAATTTTCCTCTTGGGAGTAGTTATTATTGATTATCAGCAAGATAAGAACATTTTTCAGTAAAAATAACAGTAAGCAAATAGTTTATTTGAAGAAAAATCACAAAATAATAAAAAACAGTGAATTTGATTTCTCAGTTATGTAATACCACAAGGAAAAAAACTATTTTCTTTACAAAATAATATTTTTCAGGCAATTTTTTTCATTAGTATTCACATGAAGTCCCAAGTTAAAAAACCCTCCAAATGACTATCCATTTTACTCATCTCATTCACCAATATCAAGGTAAATCATAGCAGCTCACTCTTTTAAAATAAAGCAAAGTTTCAATTTTAATTTTTAAAGAATACACCACACATTTGACAAACATCTGATTAAACAATGATTTTAAACAATGATTAAATCACCTACAAAAACCTCAGAAGTGATTTCTAAGGGTCCCTTTAAACATTGGTATCACATAAGCTTAAAGAACAATGAACAAGTGGATAAGTATTTCTTCTTCAGCTTCACTGCCCTTGAAAAATGATCTACACTGTGTTACTGCCTTTACAGTCTTCAACTTGCCACTTTTCCATATTTCTCTGCCATATCTGTTGTGTCTACTGAGCTGTAGACTGAAATTCTAACATTTATATCCACTCTAATCCATTTAAATTAAAGACTAAATACATTTTAACATCTTTTTCTTTCTTTCATACACAACAATTTAAACTACCATAAAATGAGGTTTATTCTCTTCAACCTATCTAATTTTGAGTAAAAGATACAAAAAGTACACCTTCAATATGATTATGGAAAAAAGGTTTTTTATATGATGATATATAGAAAATTAAAAATTTATAGATACATAAAACCTATTTCATATAGGTTTTTCATGTTTTAAAATGGGTAAACAGGAAAACCATGTTTGCTATTATTTTAGCAAAATCTCAACTTAAAAATCTCTCTAAATTATAATTATTTAAGCTTTTTTTTTTAAGGGAAAAATATAAAGGAAATACATCAAAGCACTAACTATGGTTGTCTGGATATTAGGACTGTTAGAAATGTTTTATTTCTTGAAATTATGATCAAGGCTTCCCTGGTGGCCCAGTGGTTAAAAAAAAAAAAAAAAAAAATACACCTGCCAGTGCAGAAGGCACATATTCAGTCCCTGGGTTGGGAAGATCCCCTGGAGGAGGAAATAGCAACCCACTCCAGTGTTCTTGCCTGGAAACCCACAGAGGAGCCTGGAGGCCTATAGTCCATGGGGTCACAAAAGAGTCGGACATGACTCAACAATTAATATCAACCTCTGAGTAGCACAACCTATGTGAATCTTATTTAATGAAAAATAATATAAAATGTGTCTATAATTGTTTTGAATTATTCAAGAAATATGTACAGTCCAAAAAAAAAAAAAGAAATATGTACAGTCCAAATCAGAGGAGACTTTCCCCATTCAACTTGTCACTGGGGACCAAAAGACCTACAGTCTTCTACTTTCTAGCTGTGTAACTTTGACCAACCACATCACTGAGGCTGAGTTACCTGACCTTCATTAAGTATTTAATATTTATCCTATCTCTCAGTACAAAAAAAACAGGAACACAAAATTTGCTATTTAAAACATTTTTTTCTGTACTTAACATCCTATCACTAGAACTCTGATTATAAAACCTACTAAAAGTTTTTAAGTAAACTGAGTAATATTGCTGATGATGAGAAAAGAACTTATAATATGCATGATACCTATCACAAATATATCCTAAGGCACAAAAGAGACAAAATGCAGTTGACACATAAAGTCCAAATGGTGATTACTTGAACATCTGCTACTCCGTGAACACTGCTAAGGAAACATTTTTTCATATGCTAAGAAAAAAAAAAAAAAGTCTAGGGCTAGGCTAATAGCAGACTGGAAAATAAATGAAATGGGGGGGGGGTGGGAGGAATATCTCTTAGAGACCTTATTTAAAACATTGTTGGCAAGTATACTACCTAATGCTCTGTCATGTACTATGACATGCAGGTGACATTTTTCTTCAGACACAGTGCAATCAATATATCAGGATAACTGACATCACAGTCAGGGGTACCCTACTATTACAAGTCAGTTACAAGATCTTGTCACAAAGGTGTTTATACTAAGTGACAAGTTGCAACCTCAAAAGAAAAGAGATTTATCTACATTTAGATGAAGTACTCCAAAAAGAATTAGACAGTTATACATTTAAAAAGCACATTTGGAAAACTATCTTTTAGCAAAATCTCAGCTTAAAGATCTCTCTAAATTATAATTATTTAAGCATTTCTTTTAAGGGAAAAAGATAAAGGAAATACATCAAAGCAATAACTATGGTTGTCTGGATATTAGGACTGTTAGAAATGTTTTATCGTCTCTCTGTTCTATACTTCCCTCATTTTTATTTACTATTCATCTGTGGTTCAGCTGGTAAAGAATCCACCTGCAAAGCAGGAGACCTGGGTTCGATCCCTGGGTTGGGAAGATCCCCTGCAGAAGAGAAAGGCTACCCACTCCAGTATTCTGGCCTGGAGAATTCCATGGACTGTATAGTTCATGGGGTCTCAAACAGTCAGACATGACAGCAACTTTCACTTACCCACTTACCCAATACATTATGATGGACAATTAGCTTTTTATAAAATAAAACATTTAAGAAGTTCATATTTAACCATGAAAATATTTAAGGAAAAGTGACCTGGTTAATTTACAATATGGAAGTCTGTCACTTAGGCACCTGATTAAAAATCAAAACCAAAAACACAAAACCTAGCAAGACTAGCTTCCCATTACGCCTTAGAAAACTTCCCTTCTTCTGGATTCATTAATTTTAGACAAAAATTCATTTTGGAACTTGTAGAAAGATCTACATATGTGACTGTATAAAAAAAAACGAACATTCTAAACAGTGAAAAATACCACAAAGTTAAAATGTACAGGACAAGGTGGAAAAGTATTTGCAAGGATACAAACTATTTGTAACACACATAACAGACAAAGGATTAACATTACTAAAAAAGAAAATTCCAATAAGTTAATAAGAAAAATGACAGGTTAAGAAATGACAAAGAGGGCTTCCCTGGTGGTCCAGTGATTGAGAGTCCACCTGCCAACGCAGGGGATACGGGGTTCAATCCCTGGTCAGGGGAGTCCCCATGTGCAGTGCGGCAGCTGAGCCCAAGACCACGACTACTGAAGCTCCTGTACCCCAGACCCTGTGCTCTGCAGGAAGAGATGACACAGCAATGAGAAGCTCGCACTCTGCAACTAAAGAGTAGCCCCCACTCACCATAGAGAAAAACCTGCACACAGCAGTGAAGACCCAGCACAGGCAAAAATAAAATACCTTTTTTTAAAAATAAAAAATAAAGACATGACATGAGAACTGTACAGCAAGCAATAGGAAAAAAGAAAAAAAAAAAAAACTGGCCACATATATTACTACCAAACTTCAATACTAATAAGAGGAACACATATTTTAATTAAGAGATAGTCTCCAAAAGGATTTTTAAAACTTACTAATATGCAATGTTGCAGAGTGATCAAATAGTATACTGTTGGAAGAATACTAATAAATACAGTCTTTTTGAAGGGCAATCTGGCAAAGTTTGTTAGAAAGTTTAAATGTACTTATATTTTGATTCATTCTAGAAATCTATCCTGTACAAATTATGACATTAATATATGTGACACATATTTGTTAACATGTCAGTGGAAAACTGGAAACAAAAAAAAAGTAAAGACATTATGGTTGATCCATTCTATAGCTATTAATATATACCATTTTAAAAAGTAGTAACATATCCCATACGTAACTCATATGAAAAGAATCTCAAGATTAAGAAATGAGTAAAATAAAGTAAGTCATGGGAGGGGAATCTCATGGAATTTATCTTATTTATTTATTGCAAGGTGGGGACTGTGCAAACATGCAAATGCATGTTGCATACTTGTGTGTATGTTAAGAGCCTGACAGAAGGGGCTCTCACTGGTAAAATTTGGACAAGTTAAGTATCAGAGTAATCAGGTTATAGATGATAATGAGACCACAGTAATACTGAAAAGGATAAAAGGGGAGAGGTTCTTTACAAAACAAGAGTTGCCTAATAAATGTAGAAAGAATGATAGAAAATCCCCATTCTGCAGCCACATGCATAACTGGCTCTGTCAATGATGCTAAAACCACTAAGTATAAGGCTGTTAGGCAACAGGATATTATAAAGTCTCAAGGTCATTACCCTATAGGTATTCATTAACTATAAAAAGTATAGCTTTAAAATGGAGAGGCTTGGATGACACTACCTTAGCACATCACCAACAATGTAATAAATTGCATTAAATGCTCTGGATGTGAAATGTCATCATAGCACTCTTATCAAAAAAAAAAAAAGTTTAAACTGAATCTAATCCAAAGGAAACAATAAAACAAATCCAGATTGAGGGATACTCTGCTGCTGCTGCTGCTGCTAAGTCACTTCAGTCATGTCCAACTCTGTGCGACCCCATAGACCGCAGCCCACCAGGCTCTGCCATCCCTGGGATTCTCCAGGCAAGAACACTGGAGTGGGTTGCCATTTCCTTCTCCAATGCATGAAAGTGAAAAGTGAAAGTGAAGTCGCTCAGTCATGTCAGACTCGTAGCGACCCCATGGACTGCAGCCCACCAGGCTCCTCCATCCATGGGATTTTCCAGGCAAGAGTACTGGAGTGGGTGCCATTGCCTTCTCCGGAGGGATACTCTACACAACATTTTAAAAACACTTTGATCTTTCAACAAGTCAACATAAATGATACAAAAGACAGAAACTTGTGATTAAGACACTGACAGGACCCAAAATGCAGTGCATGGTACATGAATGTATCCTGGATGGTAGGAGGGGAGAGCTGTGATAACAGAGGCATAGAGGGTACAAGGGGCGTTTGCATATTACTGACCATTGATCTTTTTGAAAAATATGTTTCTGTATGTGTACTCACATAAGATGTTACCTCCCACTATGTGAACTGTTTGCTTTAGGGACGACTACAAATTAGACTCAAATGAGAAAAGCATGAGGCTGCTTTATTGGCAAGCTGTGTTTTCCCTCCTCGATCCTTCTGAATAAGCTGGTGTTAAATGTAACCAATGGTAGTCTTGAAAATAATAAAGTGTAGATACCCTGGTAAGCCTTACTGAGCCACTCCTTCATATTATCAATGGAGCTAATGGTTTACTGTTCACATGAAACACCCTGGGATCCGTCATAATACAGATTCTGATTTAGAAGGTTAGGGACTTGGCCTCTGATCATGCTTTTCTAACAAATGTCCAGGTGATATGGATGCTGCCAGTTAATGCTGTGATCTGTGGACCACACTTTTGAGTAGCACAACTTTTTAAAAACTACTGAAATAGGTAAAAGTGACATTTTCGTTTAACTTTAAACCTTATTTACTTTAGATGCAGCAATAGTTCAAGTACACAGTGAGAAAGACCTTAAAAACTAAAATAATTAAGTTGCTATAAAAGCTCCTATTCAGATGAATAAGTAAAGGACTGAAACTTTACTTCTGACAGGCTGCTGACCTTGTTTTTGAGGAATACAAAATTAAAAGCTAAAAAGAATTAAAAATGTTGGTGAGTATGTGGAGAAAGGGGAATCCTTGTACACTGTTGGTGGCATGATAAACTGGCACGGCCACTACGGAAAAGAGTATGGATGTTCCTCAAAAAAACTAAAAATGAACTACCATATAATCCAGCAATTCCACTGCTAGAATACATTCAAAGAAAACAAAAACAAATTAGAAAAGATACATGCACCCCAATGTTCATAGCAGCATTACTTACAATAGACAAGATATGGAAGCAACCTAAAAGTACATCAACAGATGAACTGACACAGATCTGGTATGCACAACAGAATATTACTCAGCCATTCAAAAGAATGAAATTCTGCTATTCGCAACAAGGTAGATGGACCTAGACAGTACTATGTGTACGGGAATAAGATGGAAAAGACAAATACTCTATGTTATCATTTATATGTGAAATCTAAAAAAAATTAAACAAATGTATATAACAAAACAGAAATACACTCAATATATAGAGAACAAACTCATGGTTACCAGCAGGGAGAGGAAAAGTGGGAGGGGCCAGATAAGCATATGGGAATAAGACATACAAGCTACTATATATAAAATAAATAAGTAACAAGGATACATTGTACAGTTCAGCCACTAAATATAGCCACTATTTTGTAATAACTTTAAATGGATTATAGTCTATAAAAATACTGAATCAATACTTTATACATCTGAAATTAATATAATATTATAAAGCAACTTTACTTCAATAAATAAATAACAGGTCAGAAGGGAGAGTTCATTGTGATTTGTACAGGGTAGTAGTCCCCAGGAGATGCAGACTTGAGTCCAAAAGTAAGCAGCTAGAGTAAAAGAGCTGCTTTCCTATCACAGCTGTGAGACATTAAGGCCACAAGGCTGTAGCAGACTGACTCCCAGCAGTAAGACATCACCCTCAGATACATTCAAACATTTCTAAGGACCAGGCAACTATCAAACATGAGTGAGGGATTGAACAGAAGAGAGTGGTAAACCGAAGATTATAGGCTTCAGCAGCCCTATTCCACTCCAGATTGTTACCCATAGAAGTGAAAACCAACTGCTGTCAGAACTTCAAGAGAAGTTCAAATTCCTAAATATGTAAAATAAAATCTTCAGTTTTTAAATGTTAACAATCAATTCAATTTCTTAAAACCATTGTGCTAGCCTTAAATATCACATCCATGGTCAAAACCATGACCTATGAAGTAGAGGCAGTACCCTCAGCATGATGAATAGTAACACTAACAGCACTAGTCAGGCCTGCATCTCACATCAGCGCTGACGGTCATGCATACAAGCAGCGGTAACACATCTGTGACCAGCAGTGGTGATCAGCACGACAAACAAGGGCAGCACAGCTGCTACTTGTGATGTTCACCTATTCTGCAACTTCTCCAAGAAATCTGAACCACTCTTGGAGAACAAAAAGAACTCATACACACAACCATGTTGACTGGTCCAAGGTTATAATCAATCTCAAGTAGTCCCTTACTGCTGTCTGGTAATATATACACACATATATTATATACACACAACATATAACATGGGTGAATATGTAAGCATACACACACACACAATATTACATACGTTATTTCCCTAATCCATTTATTCCCCCAAATAACTATTTTATACCAACCTCTCACTCCTCAAATCTCCAACATCTCCCCACCTCTACACTCTGCTAATGGCTGCTTCCCATTTCACTGAGAAAATAAGCATTCAATTCCACATGTTCTAACCACCACATCCAACATCATACCTACCTCTGTACCCATATATTCTCTTTTCCCTCTAGTTACTATGCCAACTTTTATCTATTAAATCTCTTCCCTTGTGTTGGATCCTATCCTTTATAGCCTTGTACTCAAAGGACTTCCTCCAGCAACCGTTCCCCTTTCTTTCCTGACATCATCAACTGTTAACTTTCCATTTCCACTGGTCCCTTCCATCCATACACTAGCATCTCTGTCTCTGTGGCAGGCAGCCTCTAAGATGGCCCCCAGTATTAATATTCTTGGTATGTCTGCTCCTACATTTGACTAAGGTTGGTTCTATGTGAACAATGTAGCAGAATTGACAGTACATACCACGTTAACTAATCCCATATTTTCCCCCTTGCTTCTATGTATTTTACATTTATTTAATAAACCATGTGACATAAGCATTTTGTCTGTAAGCCTTGTTTCCCATACTCTTTGGGATGATTGCCGGGTAATGACTTGGAGTTTTTCTGCATTAGGGTCATTTCCCATAAGACAGGTTTCATCTTACTCTAAAAACAGTATTTGACAATTACAATCTATTCTGAAAACTTTTCATTACTCCAGGTCACTACTCAAGGCTCTTCTCCAATCTCACTGGCCCTCTGCTCCTCAACTGCTCTTGAAGTGCTCAAAGCACTATGCTATTTCCTAGAAAGCACATTTAGGCTCACAGTTTTAAATAACATCTGCAGGCTGATCAGTCCCAAATTTATCTCACCAGCCCCTATATCTTACCTCAACTCTAAAAGTTTAAAACCAAACTTTTACTATCTACCTGTAAACCTATTTCTCTCTTGGATCACTGCTATGGTCTCCAAAATGGTCTCCCTGATTCCCACTTTAGACACACCTCAGTCTGCTCTCAACCCAGCAGTGATTCTTCCAAAACATAAATCATATCATACTGATTCTCTGCTTAAAGTTCACCTAGGCCTTCCCATATCCATCTCAGTATAATCTGAAATCTATGACCTACAAGGCTCCACCTGGTTTGCCCCTCTCTCTGCCTCTACCACTAAGCAGCTCACTCCCTCAGTTCTAGCCACACTAACCTCCACGTCGTCATACAAACACTCCAGACACGTTCCTATTTCAACATCTTTACACTCACTGCTTCTTCATTCTGGAGTGCTCTTTCCCCAGATACTCACATGGCTTGCTTACTCACATGCTTCAGGTCACTGCTCAGAGATCACCTTATCAAAGAGGGTTTTCCTTATAAGCTTTTATAAATAGAAACTTCCACCTGCCCACTCAACAACCCCCATTCATAGCATTCCTAATATTCCTTTTCCTGCTTTATTTTTCCCCACAGTCCAGACCACCACCTGATATATACTACTGTATTATATTTTCATTCCTGTCTCTTACTATACATTAAGCTCCATAAGGTCAGCACTGTCTATATTAAACCTACAGAATGCCTAGCACTCAGAAAATTCTAAACAAACACTACTGAAAAAAAAAAAAAAAGAATAAATAACAGCAACAGGAGATATTCCCACAGTGAGTCTTAGCGGCAAGGGCGGGGAGCTTCATATGAAGGCAAGAGGCCTGGTTAAAGAAGTCCAAGCCCCACAAGTCTCAGAAGTCTCACCAGACACCCAAAACTATTTGGGAGGAGGTGGCAATACCAGAAAGGCAGGTAAGGGCAAGGCCACAGAAACACTGTTTTGTAGTAGTCATGACTTTGATAAGAAAAAATTAACTGACAGGGAAAAAAAAAATAACTTTACTACAGAGGGAAGACACCCTCCTCAACCAAGTGATCAAAATAACATCATCAGTAACTGGACAAATAAACATTACATGCTTCCTAATATAATACATTGAGAGCACAAGATAACTTCTGAGGCACTTCTGCCAAAAGCATCAGGTTAGCACCTGAGCCTAATCAGGAGAAAACAAGAAAATCCCAATACTGAGGACATCCTATCAAAGAACTGGCCTGTATTCTTCAAAAATGTCAAAGGCAAGAAACACAAAGACTCAAAATATGTTCTAGATTAAAGGAAACTAAATAGATATGACAACTGAATGCAATTCATAATCCTGGATTTTATTTTGCTAGAATCAATATCATTGGGATGAGTGGCAAAATGTGGATATAGTCATAGACTAGATAACAGTTTTCTACCAATGGTGATTTCCTGACTTTGATAATTATGTGACTTTGTAAGAGAATGAATGTCCTTGATCTTTGTTCTTAAGAAATACATAATAAGGTACTTGAGGTAGAGCTGAACATTTTGTCTACAGTTTACTCTCAGAGAGATGAGGGAAAATTTTTTATATGAGAGAAGATAAAACATACATAGCAAGATATCACCATCTGGCAAATCTTAGTGAAAAGCATACAAATTCACAAGTCAGAAATTAGGTCAAAATAAAAAATTTTAAATAAAATACAACAAAAATTACATTAAAAAGGGTCAAAATTCATAATCAGGAAAAATACTTTCAATGTATTACAATGGCTCCTATTTCAGATTCTAAAAGATGATCTCTACAAATTCCCCTTTCAACTTAAAAACTATAACTATGAAAGAAGAAACTCTATACCACTAGAGTCTACTGTACCTTTTTCAAAAATGCACTCTACTAAACGAACATACTAGATTTTTTCCTATACCTAAATTTCAGTTAAAAACTAGAAATAATGCCATGAAAGAAAATATCATAATACTGACCTTCAAAGAAATCATGATTTATATACAGTAATAATCTACTTTGATTATTTTAAAACACATTTTAAATGAACCTAATCTGAAAAAATAATACCCATCATAATTTGAAAATTCAGTATGTCTTATTTCAGGTTAAATATCATAAAATATTATAGAAAAATTAGCATAGTACATATGTAAAATAGCTGATATTACTTATACAAATGCAGTGTCAACCAGTCATTTCTAAAAGGAAACAAAACAAAGCAACATTACCTTCATGAACTGTAATGCCACAATTGTCACACTGAATTATTTCATCAGCATCCTCACTATTATCTCCAAGACAAACACAGCAAATCAGAATATGGTCCATTTTTTGAGAACTCCAGTTTTGACTCTTCTCAAGAATCAGCGAGTCCTAATAATAAAATATCAGAAAATCACATATTTAAATGGTAAGTTTAATAAAATTCTCACCTTAAATCATTTAGTACATTTCCAAAATTATGCTGCATACTCCATTACTTTAGTCATTCCCAAGTGCACCACATTTGACAAGTATATCTCTTTGTTAAAGGACCCTTTAAGAACCCTCTCTCCAATTTTTCACTTCTCTCCAAGTTTCACATTCTCTCTCCTCAAGTAAATATAAAACCAAGCTTATAACCAACTCTTCATCTGCTGTGCCATGCTGGATATAGCCTGACCTCTGAAACTTGGAGAAAGGTAAAATTAATCCACAAGTAATCACTAATTTTATATGAGTATTAAAAATGTAAGAATGGTTCCCACACTTAGCAAGCTTATAATCCTATCTAGGGGAGACAAGACATACACATATTAAACAATTAAAAAAAATCAATTCAAGATAACATATAGGCAAATATGTATGTGATGGCATAGTTACAGACTAAATTCCTTTAGTGCTGGGGAATCTAGAATTTCCAGAGTCATCAAACTGCTGGATGATAGACCCACGAAAGTCTGCATTGGAAACTGGTGTATACAGGCACAGAAAATCATCTAAAAAAGAATCCAGACTGACTGCCAGAAGAGTCAGACTCTCTATTAGCCTTTTGTCAAGAAACACCTAGTGAACACCTAGTTAACTGCAATATAAAAGGAGACAGGAAAATGCATTCAGGAATAAAAAAAAGGAAGAGGGTGCTCCATTTAATTTAAACCTTCTGGACTATGAATCTGAACTTTAAATGAAAATTAACAAGATAATGATGTCTGCCATTTAATGCACTGGGCTTAGCATTACATGTAATAAACGATGACATCTGAGTCTATACATTTTCATTTAAGAAACTAACCATATTCGGAAACAAAATAAATGGTTCCATATCACACATTCATTAAATATATTATTTCATGTTAACATTCTTATGTTTCTATATTCTTTTAAACTGACCAATATCCACAGGTAACATTTAGAGTAATTTCAACAGCAATTTGTCAATAACATCTGAATGACACGACTGTCACAATTAATAACATTCTTTCAAGATATTTTCTGTGTAATTAATCTAAACTTGCAGCTGACCTAGATAAAAAATCAGTAAATAATGCAAAAGTTAACAAGGAGGCAGTGTCATTTCTCTTGAGAATTCTAGCACTGTAAAATTCTATACTTCACTCCTTTCGTTATAAAACCAAAGTAGTGTGGGGTGTTGCACGTGGCTAGCAAATAAGGTTAAAATTTCCTAAAAAGAAAACTCATGTTTTAAAGTACTTTAGTACAGTGATCAAAACAAAAATCTGCCCAGATTTTCATCCCAAAACTTCAAAGCTGAACCTTTCTCATCTGTAAAATGGGATGACAAAAATAATACCTACCTCATCAGGTTCTTGTAAGAATTAACAAGAAAACATACGACAAAAATGTTCCTGATACGTACTAGGTATTCAATAAATGATCATTCCCATTCTCCTTTCTTCTGTACTTTGAAGATGGTCCAAACAGAGAAATATGAGCTGACCATTTACTACACTGGGAATCTTCCTTGGAATCCCAAAAGGAAAGTTATAAATCTCAATAAGCATTGCTAGTTTAAATATTTTCCTATGGTAAATCCATTTTTTTTAAGAATACCACATCCAGATTAAAAAAGTAACAGATCAAAAAAAGAGTGAGCAAATGACCAGAGTTTGATGACTGAGAAGCTACTCATGTTAATGCACTCTGCCTGTATTTCTCCCGTGGAATTACAACAACTAATTAGCCCTTGAAAAAAAGATTTACCCATGTGGGAAATAAGTAAATGTCTATGGATCAGAAAAAGGAGCATCAATAGGTGGCTCTAATTCTATTATTTTCCTGTTTGTCCATTTTGCTCAGAAAAACAGTACATGTCTTAATTGTATCTCTATTCCATTTTCTCTCTACACATATTATCATTTAGAGGCAGAGAAAACAAAACTAACTGGCAATTTTGGTTGATACCCATCACTGCAGACTCTTTCTTACTAAAAATTAAATACAAAGAGACAAAAATAGGGAAAATTAGGAAAATTCAGATGACAACTGCTATTTCTTCACAGGGCAAGACATCTAATCCATTTAACATAACAGACCCTTTTACCAGGAAAAAAAAAAAAAAACTTCCACCTGAAAATTTCTACTAAGATGATGTTCTATCGTATATTAACTCTCACCCAAAGTGCCTGTTTCAAAGTCCGGGAACCATTATCTGAAAATACTATACAGCCCTCCCCCAAAAAAACTTACTTCAGAAAACTAAAAGGTAAAACCTTAGTGAATCTCAGAAACTTCAAAATAAAATGATGAAAAAGACATGCAACCATATTCCAAGAGTCCTGTTCAGATTGCACTTAAATTCACAAAAATGCCATAATGCCACTGACAAAGATATGCCCACGTGAAGAAAATGCAGGTTATTAAATGCCCAATTCTTGAACAGTAGTTCTAAAATTGTGGTCTAGGGAACTCTCTTTCAAGGGTTCTAAAAGGTAAATACAATGGATATTTGCCTTTTCACTCTCTCTCATGGGTATATGATGAAGATTTCCAGAAGTTACATGACATGGGATGGTGTCACCAATCCAACAACTTCTATGCTTCTATACATTTCGTTTTTTAAAATTTCTGAGTTTTAACTGCAAATGGAAATATCAAAAGATATAACTTATATAAATAATAATTATGGTCCTCAATTTTTAAGAGTATCCTGAACCAAAAAGCTTGAGAATCACTGCTCTAGAGCATTTCAAGGCCTACAGCATACACATGGTAAGACCATTAAGAGCCAAATAATTATAAAATGCCTCCAAAAAGAATGTCAAATTCCCCTAAACATTTTCAAAATTATAAAAGTTCCTGGGCATCATTTACATAATACCCAATATCACAGCCCTAAAAAAAGCACCTGACAGAAGCCAAGGGAAAAAAAAATCTGCCTGCTTATAGGCTAAATACAATTCTATTATGTATTCTAAAACTATATTTTCAGCTATCTCTACTACAAAGTAGTATTTGAAACAAAGTAAAAGCATAGAAAAATAAAACTTCAAATATATAAGTATAATACCTATACAGATATATAGGTATTAACTAATGAATACTTGGCAAGGTATCACTACCTAAATTAACCAGGAAGATTAAAATTCAAACACTGGTCAGACAACAAGGATTATTTTTGGTCATCTTTTTACAAAATCAGGATTATACAAATAGGAAATTTAAAAATATATAATAAACTGAATTTATTAGTTTTCTATTAAAATTTAACATTAATTTGAATGACATTTATGTAGAACCAGAATCATCAAAAATAATTGAGGAGTTTGAAAAACAGTCTTGGAAAAAAACAGTTATCAAGCTTTCAGGTAGAATATTATTGAGGGAAAATTAATCTTCCATAAGTTCTCCTACATTTCTATACAGAGTGGAGCAAAAGGAAAATTAACATAAATTAACACAAAAGATTAATTTAGTTACTATAAGAACTTTCTTTACAACTTTATCAAAGCACTTATCCAAGAAATGCTCTGGAATCTCATTCCTTAGGGACTGTTAACCTAAATAAAGCCCCATTATTTACCAAAATCTCTTCTGTTTAGTAGAAAAAAATTAAACAGCACGTCACCTTTACATGTATCAAAAAATATAGTCTACAATCTCTCAAGCAATTTGTTATGTAGTACAGATTATTAACAACTGAATAATTTACATAGATTTTACATGGCAAATCTCTAGACATTCCCTCACGCCTTAGCATAAATCCAATTTATACTGCCCCTATCACTAGCCAGCCTCTTGTGTGATTGTTATGCTAAGAAAAATGAAGAAAGTGATACTGCCAAAGGTAAACTTAGTCAGGAGATACAGATTAGCATAAAGTGCTATAAAATAAATTGGATACATGCTTAAATCAATTACGAACAACTGGATTTTCCATACTTCTGTTTCCTTAAACTGGAAATACAGACTGTCTTGCTACATCATTATGAATAGTATACTATATTCCAAATGACGATTTTCCTTTACCTAAAGATAGGAATTAGGAAAGCACTGGAACCAGGCAACATTCTTCTTAGGAAAATGGGCAACCTAGAAGGTAACCAATGTTATAATCTAAAACATCAACTACTGCTTCATCTCTGCTGACATTTAACACCTCCTAACCTGCTACATATTATTTTGGTTAAACATCAAATTTTCAAATGAAACTTAAAATAGAAAATCACTGTCATGTAAAACTTGTAAACAGAAGAAATGTAAAAGAACAAATAAAGCACAAAAGGAAAATCTTTCTACCAGTTTAATCTACTTCAATAACATGAAAAAACAAAAACTAAGTGCTTGTTAAAGTGAATTTTCATGACCATCAACATATTAATGGAATGACAGACAATCATTATAGTTCTTTCATGTGATGTAACAGGTACATCTGCATGTAAGACAACAATTCAGTCTTTCTTTTGAAGAAAAACATATACATAAACACACAGACAACGAGATACAAATGTGTTTGAAGAGTCTTGAATGTTGCATCTTGGGCCCAATGGATAAACCTAACTTTCAGTAGTAGAACTTCAAGTGGAAGAACTGAGTCATAATTGTAGTTTTATGATAGTAATGTTTGTTTTAGCATAGAATGTTTGTTTTCATTTCTTTGTAGAGAGACCTTATTCGCTAAACATATGTAAATATATAATTTGTATTTACTTCCACACACCTAAAGAAATGATCTGGTGACTACTCAGGTGGGTGCTACAACTGAAAAAGGAATTACCTTTAAAATGAATCTCTAAAAGCCTGAGACAATTAAATTCTTTGTTGCTCTACTTGAAAGTACTCTTAGAAGTACTCTACATTTTTACGCAGATATGGATACAACTAAGTTGAAAGGAAGGTGATCTTTGTTTTCATAACCCACTCAGAACCATTTAGCAGTCCAAAAAAACTCTACCATTTCCCAAGGGTATGGACATAAAAATATTTCTTTAAGTATAGACTGAGCTCCTTGAGAACGGTGATTATGAGCTCCTTGAGGACGGTGACAAATAGGAGATACTCAATAAAAGTGGGCTGACCAAATGAATAAATGTTACAGTTAGGGTGCTCATTCACTCCCATAGCTAAGAACAGGCTTTCAAGGAAGCCACTTAATATAATGGGTAGAACGGTTTAGAGAAGAATTCCCTTTTCCCCAGACAGACAGATATCATAAAAATTGGGTTGATCTACCTCATTACTCTTGCTCTGAGATAGTGTCAGGCTATCATTGGTCAGTTCCTCATCATCAGCACTGTTTCTGCTAAGAACTTTACTCTTCTTCTTCTTGCAGCCCCCTTCACTGGCAGGACTGCTATGCTCTTCATCGTTGCCTTCATCGTTCTCGTCCTCATCACTCCCGCTTCCCTCATCTTCATCGTCCTCGTTGTCCCCGTCACTTCCTTCCTTCTGAGATGCAGATCGTCCCTTTCTTTTTACTACAGTGGGTCGCCAATCATTGTCATCTTCACTGTCATAGTCATCCATGTCATTCAGCTCTTCCATGGATACGAAATCCAAAAGTGGTCGGTTCCGACGAAGGTTCCACTTTTTTGGCTCGCTGACCTGCTCCTCTGCAGCTGTGGCCGCGGGGCCTGAAGGACACGTGTGAGCAGCAGGAGGGCTTGTGGCTGGCGTGGTGGAGGCAGCAGCAGCCACGTTATCAGATACTGTTGCTTTCTCTTTCTCCTTCTCTCTCTCCTTCTCTTTCTCTTTCTCTCTCTCCTTCTCTTTTTCCTTTTTCTTCCTAGGTCTTTCTCCATTCTCTTCTTCCTCTTTCTTTTCCACCTTAATTAACTGTTTTTCTGATGACAGTACTTCTTCCTCTGCAGAATTTTTAAGTTGTTCTTCTTTTACTTTAACGTCTTCATTCAGTTCTTCCTCTAAAATATTTTCTTCAGAATCACTACAGGAACCTTCTCCACTGTCCTTTGAAGGATCTTCACTTCCATTACCACTCCCTTCAGAATCTGTTGAAAATATGAGAAAAAAAACCACACATATGTATATACATACACACACACACACACAACGCTGACACAAATGAAACCACCAAAATTTGTGAATAACTCGCAAAACAATATAAACAAATTTAAGTCAAAGAATGGTAGACATTCCCAACCTGATTAAATAATAAATCAATGAAGTTGATATAATGATTCTAGTTTAGTATAGCACCAATGAAGATGAATATATGTATCTCTAAATTAAAACATGCTTTAAAACGAGGACCACTATTTTGTGTCATACGTCACACTATACTTGGTACTTTAAAGGCATTTTTTTTTTTTCTAAAAGTAAATGTGTTTTTTTTAAATTGAGCACTTGATTTTAACTTTATAATACAGATTACATTCTTCTCCTCTTACATCTTTCTTTCATAAATTACACTGACTGGCAAGGATGGAGTCACATTCAGAGTAAGAAAAATCTGACCCAGAAAAAAAAAAAAAAAAAACTGTTTCAATTATCTCACTCTTTACCTAGCAAAAGTGAACCCAGGTATTTATGACCGTCAACTTGTACCACATCTCTAATCTATCAATCAAATTTAGGAGCACCAAATACACAAGGGAAAAACAGACAATAGCAATGGCACAGAAAATGGAGGTTGCAAGATTTAAGTTATCAATTTTTTTGTTTATTAGGATACTATTCATATCAACAAAAGAGTCACCTGACTTTCCTAAGGTTCTAGGCATTAACTACTAGAGCCCCTAGATTGAAAGAAATTAGTGCATTTTAAAAAAACTAATCCGTCTTAGACAACAGCAAGCACAGTTGTCACTAAAAAGACAGGCTGAGGATATTAAGAGTTCATGCAGGACCACAAGCTTCCTAGCAAGTGCTATCCATTCCTGCCTAGGGCAGTCCACACCCGGTTAGACCAACACTATTCAGTAGCATTCCAAGCCTCTTTTCATATAATCAAATAAATAAGAATCTAAAATATTTGTGGAAGGAGAGCAGGAAGAAGTAGGAAACAAACCAGTCAATAATCAGGTTGTAGCCAACATCAATAGTAAAATCTGTGGGGTGATGAATATTTTGTACCTATAACCAAGAAAAGGGTAATCATAAAATCATCGAAAAAATGCATATTTTCGCACCATTTTAATTTCTGTTAACTCAACCAGCATTAGCCTCTATAATTACCTGGCCATTCAAAGTAAAGAAAGTTGTCTGTTATTAGTATCTGGTTTCTAAAATATCTCAGAAATCCTTTACAAACAGCTGATGAAGAAAAATCATGAAAGTTAAATCACATAAAAAACACAGACTAACATTTAATCGATGCTGATGGAGCCTGTAAAAGTACTGTCAATCTCAGGATTATCATACATTGCCTATATCTCATTTAGGACCGCAGTGAAAAAAGCATTCTCAACCTGAACAATCTTGCAAAGGCCACAAGAGTAATACAATGTAAGCCAACAATCCTTTGTTTGAAACTTTTGGAGCCAGATGTGTTTCAGAATTTAGATTTTTTTTCCCCCAGATTTTGCAAACGTAGCATGGTGCATGCACAATATATTACACTAACACTGCCAGTAGGGTCTATGGTACTACAGTATAATCAAATACATTCTTTCTGCAGTGAAAAGTATGAAGATTTATAAGTATGATAAGTAAACACTACAAATAAACTCCTATCAGTTCCAGTCAGATTTTATCAACAAATAAGTTTATGTCAAACATAGGAAACATCTTTGAATTTGCAAGCAAATTTTAAGAAGAGTGTGGACCCAGTATCACTTACAAACAGGGGAAGTCCAACAGCTCTACAAATCATTAAAGAAAAAAATGGTGGGAAAAAAAAAAAAAGAAAAAAATGGTGATCTTTCCAAACCACTCATAACTATTAGACTCAAACTACCAAGAAAAAATACCTCTGATTAAAAAAAAAAAAAAAAAATAGTTCCTAGGTAATTTTAGATAAAAGTGAAAGTAAAGTGAAAGCTGCTGAGTAGCTTCCAACTCTGCGACCCCATGGATTGTAGCCCGCCAGGTTCCTCTCTCCATGAGATTCTCCAAACAAGAATACTAGCCATTCCCTTCTTCAGAGATCTTCCTGATCCAGGGATCAAACCCAGGTCTCCTGCATTTCAGGCAGATTCTTGACCTTCTGAGCCACCAGTGAAGCTCATTTTCAGGTAAAGATATAATAAATAATAAGAAGAGTTAACCAAATGCTTCAGAGGCAAAGACGGATCTTTGTGCATACTGACTGAAGAAAACTGAAACATCCTGCAAGCAATGAAGATTAATTATAATTAATTATAAGTAGATATAATTAATTATAATTAAGAGAGCTGGGAAATGGAGAAAAGGTACTTTTCTTCTGGATTAACCTTGTAGAATTTTTTCGTAATTAAAAAGTACTCCTAATAATTTTTACCAGTAAAAACATAATAGTAGATAGAAAAAAAAAATGATCAAGTGAGGCACAAATGTGGACTCCTGATCAAAACCAAGACCAATCCAACTGCGGTAAACATTACTTGGAAATTTTTCAAAATGTCAAGAATTTCTGCAATTTTGTTTTGGTTGTTTTTGCCAATGCCAATAAATTCTTTTTAAAAGTACTCTTTGAATCTGTTTTTGTTTTCTTACCATGCCTGAATAGAAAGCAGAATCTTAACTAAATTAAATGTTTTACATTTGGTAACATTATTAGAAGAATCTGAGATTTTCCCACAAATTTCAATCCTAGTAGCTTACCCAACCCTCCATTCTCCAAATATGACACATTAGCCATACTCCAACTGCAGAGGATGAGGAATTTTCAAATTTTACTTTTCTCTGATTTCTGAAAAATAACTCAACTGATTAGTTGTAACTTCTTTTTGGTACCTATGCACTTGGGGGATGGAGACAAACAATGTTTAGTCACAGGCATTACTTAGTAATAATGACGAGAAAAATCAGAGTCCTGGGCTATCTATAATTGTATTTTATAGACTGCAATGAAAAATTTCCTATTCCTACAAATTCAAACAATGTTCCAAGTCCATCACTCTTACAACCACTAAAAAAAAAAAGAAAAAAGCAATAATTGACTAGAGAAATAAACCAGATATCTCAAATACAGCTATTGTGAACATAAGAATAGAATTAATTCTAATTCTACAATAAAAAAATTTTAATTAGAAAAAAAATCTTTAAAATTGAAATCCCTATCTCCTAGTCAGTTAAATTAATGGTGAGGTGAAGTGAAGTGAAGTCGCTCAGTCGTGTCCGACTCTTTTGAGACCCCGTGGACTGTAGCCCACCAGGCTCCTCCGTCCATGGGATTCTCCAGGCAAGAATACTGGAGTAGGTTGCCATTGCCTTCTCAAGGGGATCTTCCCGACCCAGGGATCAAACCCAGGTCTCCTGCATTGCAGGCAGACACTTTAACCTCTGAGCCACCAGGGAAGCCCTAAATTAATGGTAACCTTTCTCAAATACAATATATCAAAACCTCTCCAAGCAACAGTTATTTCCACTAACAGACAGTTAAATGTTTTACAGATAAAGAAATTAGAAATCAACCTTAAAGAATCCCTTCATAATATTCAATGCTTAAGTTTTCCCCATGATAAATATTAAATAATAGAATCAGTTAATAAATATTAAGTAATTAAACCAGAATGATTTGATTCAGTTTTATGGTAGCTTTGCAATATAAAGAATCATCTTTGCTCATCAATCTTAATTATTTAACTATTCTGTTTATTGAGCTGATGTAACAATAATTAGGATTATACACATATACAACAGATAACAGACACATCACCAGTCTAGTAGTCATTCAGTTACCATCCTGGGGACACTGTAAGCTAATCTAGTATATCTCTTTTTAAAAAGCCAGTCAACACAACTCATCTTCTACTGCTTGCTGTAGTTCTAGTTGTGTCACTTTATATTTTCTGGGTAAATCTAGACCGGTGGTTCTCAAGTGGGTACAATTTTGTCCCACAGAAAACATGTGGCAATGACTAGACATAATGGTTGCCACAAAAGGGCAGGGCTGGGGTAGAGTTAGGTAGGGTAGATGTTGAAGGCAGTTAGTAGAAGCCAGAGAGGCTGCTAAATATCCTCCAATACAAAGGGCAAGCCTCCACAACAAAGAATTAACCAAAACAAAACACCAATGTTACTGAGATTAAGTAACATGTTACTTACATGTTACTTGTTACATGTTACTGACATGTAAGACCTCAATTTGACCTCATTCTATTTTCTCAGGCTCGTCTCTTCCACTGTTCTTTTATTCAAATTCTGATCTCCATATATAAATAATATTTACCATCCTCAACACTCTTTAACACCTAATGTTTCCCTCAGGTTGGGACTCTTTCACTTCCTAGTTCAACTCTCATCTCCTCAATGAATCGTTCTAAATCAAGCCAGTCTAAAGTCATCCCATCTCCTTTGAAAGACTGGAACTAGATCATGCTTTATAACATCTATCTGCTTTTGTATTTAATTATTCCAGTATTCATTATTTCTTTGTGAATTCACCATAACATCCAGCAAAGAGCTTTTAAGCAAAACAACAGTCGCCTAATGAAAAACCAGATCTACTCATTATTAGCCAAAGTCAATTAAGCAGAAAATACTACCAAGGCAAAATCTAGTCTCAATCTTTCGGTTAAACTGCTTTCTGGCAATTTGGACCAACCAAACTAACGACGGGCTTCCCTGGTGGATCAGTGGTAAAGCATCTGCCTGCCAATGCAGAGGATGCAGGTTCAATCCCTGGGTAGGGAAGATCCCCTAGAGAAGGAAACAGCAACTCACTCCAGTATTCTTGCCTGGAAAATCCCACGGGCAGAGGAGCCTGGCAGGTTACAGTCATGGGGTCACAAAGTCGAACACAACTGAACAACTAAACAACAAAACTAACTATGGCTCAAGAGCTAAAGTTAACCATCTTACTTTGGCTAAGGGTTGGGGAGACACAGCACTGCTATTTCACCTTGTTTAATAAAAGTAGTACATGCATTTATCTTCAACATCATTCCAGTTACATGTGGTAGTTTAGTCACTAAGTTGTGTCCGACTCTTGCTACCCCATTGATTGTAGCCCACCAGGCTCTTCTGTCCATGAGATTTTCCAGGCAAGAATATTGGAGTGGGTTGCCATTTCCTTCTCCTGGGGATCTTCCCAACCCAGGGATCAAACCCAGGTCTCCTGCACTGCAGGCAGATTCAATCCTATTTTAAATGTCTCCTATCCCCAGTCTTAAGTCACAGTCTCAGATATAATCACTTTAAGCCAAACTATGAAACTGCCAATAATCAACTGCCTTTAGTCCTATAAAGCGGATTAATTTCATAGGGTACCAGCTAACATTTCTATATATGGTTCTTCTGGTGGTAACCACCATAAATCTGATACGCTTACACATTATTTTAGGATTAACTTAAACATGTATTTAGTATTGTCCTCAATCAAAAATGATAGATTCAGTCCTACTTTTACATCAGAGATAAAATAAAAGATGGTCTCTTTTCAGTTCATACTTTTCTAAAGGTAGAAGCTAGTAACACTTAACTGTTGATAATAACTTGCCAAGTTTATTGGCAGGTCTTTTCTGAATTTTACCTTTTTCTATTTTATCTGAGAAGCATAAAAATTATGTCTATCTGCAAGGGTAGTCAGTTTTCAGAAATTTCAATATTTATTCTTAAAGCCAGACAGAAACACAAAGTTTTGTAGTCAATACCAGAAGAAATTGAGGCATAGAATCCAATTAAAAAACTGAGGCCCACCACTCTAACCATTGTAACATTAAGTCTTTAACTCAATAAACTCAACAGTTTATTGAGTTAGTCACTTTTAACAAGTTTGTGGGGGTCTTTTTTTGGCCACGAAACATATGGGATCTTAGTTCCCCAATCAAAGACTGAAACAGCAACCCCTGCATTGAAAGGGCAGAGTCTTCACCACTGGACCACGAAGGAAGTCCAGAGTTAGTGATTTCTAAAGACTGCTTTGAAAGAAGCTATGATCAGAAAGACTATTATTAAAGATTATTACTATTCAGTTACTATTTTTCCACTTCCAGTTTAATCACCAATTACTAAGTAGGGTTGGGATTCCACAACTTCAACATGTTTGAAAAACAGTGATAACTCAAATGTCTTTAAGAGTCCAAGTATGTTACAAAGAGAAGAGAAGGGATTCAAACAGGAAGCACTGGTAGTCTAGATAAGCCAGTATGTCAGCAATGGGAGACAATACACCTTAACCAAGACTGGAAAATACAATTCAATTTCTACTATTACCCATTTAAAAAAAAAATTATTTTCTACTAAACTCTCAGTTATGACAACAAGAGCTGCACAAATAAATTTGTGACCTTTGGGGCCCAGGAAGGAAATTACAAGTATAGCAGACTAGACAACTGAAAGTATATATTTTTAAGTGTTTCAGAAGACTAAAAAAATTATCATCCTAACAAAACTCATTCTACCACTTTCACAAATAACAGATAATTCACATCAACCATGATTAAAATTTAACAAGGTGAGGGGTTCTCTATTTAGCTTGATACCAAGAGTTATTTTGAGAAAGCAATTTGTATCATTAGATTATTTTAACCCTTGTAAAGAGAAGTGCTACATCTCAATAAATAAAATGAGAAAAATTATATGCAAAGTCAGAATTTACTGTCATAAAACTAATTATGGAATACGTAAAAGAAATTAAGCTTTGGAGTTTTTCCCTAACGGTATTCTAGTAAGTCATAATTTGTAAGACCCAACCATTTTTGTCAGTTTACAATCTCAACATGACAAACCAAAGTTGCATTCTAGCAAAGAATATTCCTTTCTGCACAGTTTTCAACAAGAGCACTGACATAGGTTTAGATTTTACTTCTTTCCCTTCCTTTTTTTCCCCTTTGGAAATACCAAACAACAGTAAACCAAGTGAGAGATGAAAGAGCTGAGAAATAAAGGGGCAAAAAAATTAAACAACATACACTTTATAATTTTTGATTGCTGGGAGTAACCTCAATTAGTCACCTTGATAAGTAAGTACAGTAGTTTCAATTTAAGACTACATTTATTTACTTTCAGGGCCTAAGCAGTGAAAGCATTAAAAATGCTGAGAATCTTAAGAACTGGATTAGATCCATTTAGGCTAAGTGGCTTCATGCAAATTCTTTAAACTCAGTGTCCCTGTTATCTGTAAAATAGTATCTCTTCCAAAGTTATTGTAAAAATTAAATGAGATTATGGAAACAAAAAGTCGTTGGTAAATCACAATGCAAACTGTGCCTGTTGATGCTATTAAAAGTAAAATAGTAACACAATACAACCAAATTTCATCCCTTCCTACCACATCTGGCAGAAAAAAAAATCAGGAGAGAAATAGGACTAAGCACTGAAAATTCTCTAGAAGAATAATTTAAAACTGTTAAAAGGATAAAATCAAAAGGGCTTTAATTTGTTACTTGATTTAAATTTCTGTCAAAAGGGGTAGAATTAAGTAATTTTTATTGTTCATGTGTACTTGTATTTTTCATATAAAATATTTAAACATAATTTGTATTTCTCAGATTCCTGCAATGAAAATTTTTTATGTAGATATGTCTGTTGAATTACAATGAACAAAAGATAAAAGGAAAAACATACGTTTCCATTTTTCAATTGTGTACAATGTTACTATATGATTTCAGTTGTGTATATTACCGTTGGACTTTTATTAAAAGTTTATTTTTAAAATCACAAAATAAAATGAGCAAGCATTCATGCTTTGTAGCTCAGATTTTTAAAGACCCAATCCACAAGGTCCAGCACCTACCAAAGTACAACTTTTTACTTTTGTCAATTTTGCGCTGGTAAGGGAGTTAATAGACAAAAAGCAAAACTCCTTTCAGAGGGTGCTGAACAATCTGAAAAGACAAAATCTTCCTGGGTGGTTCAAGGCTCCTATTACTCTCAGAACGGTACTTTACTTTAAGATTACCTCTAGATTTTTCCCTATTCTGTCCATCAAAGAAACGTAAATGTATCTTTAAGTAAACAACAGAGAAAACACTTCTGTATCTTGTGTCTTTTTGTTTTCCATTGTGTCTTTTTGTTTGGTGTTTATTGAGGTATGAAAGTGAAAGTTGCTCAGTCCTGTCCACTCTTTGTGACCCCATGGACTATATAGCCTATGGAATTCTCTAGGCCAGAACACTGGAGTGGGTAGCCTTTCCCTTCTCCAGTAGATCTTCCCAGCCCAGGGATCGAAGCCAGGTCTCCCACATTGCAGGCAGATTCTTTACCAGCTGAGCCACAAGGGAAGCCCAAGGATACTGGAGTGGGTAGCCTGTCTCTTCTGCAGCGGATCTTCCCCACCCAGGAATGGAATCGGGGTCTCCTGCTTTGCAGGCGGATTCTTTACCAACTGAGCTATCATGGAAGCCTTTATTGAGGTATAGGTGATTTACAATATTACTGCATCTTTGCAGAAAATCCTTCTCTGACAGTTATCTGATAAATAGCAACAAAAACAGAAGTAGTGATAGTATTATCCAGTGACACGCTCTAAGGGAAATGTAGGAAATCAAATCGACAAAATAAAGTTTATGTGCTTTAACTTTATATTGACATTTTAATTAAAATCCATTCTTTTTAAGCAACGTCTGAAAATCAGCCCAACTCCAAAGAGCTGGGAAAAGGGAAGCAAGAAATAAACATTTACCTGAAGCATCTCCAACTTTAAAATCACTGTCATCTGAACTATCATAATCGAGAGCTTCTAGCAGAGAAGCTGCCAAAGGCTTCACCTGCCTCCTCTTGGAGCTGCGATCCACTGTTAAAAGAAAAACATTACATTGTCATTCATAATCACACCAAGCGCGAGGGAGAGCTGTGGCGCTGAAAGAAGGTACAGATGACCTCCTGCAGGTGGTGCAAATCTTTGTCTTAATTCAGTTCTTAGCAAATGGTGTGGTGGAAGGTTGGGGTGGGAATATTGGGGCTGGCCGGCCAGCTCCATGGGCAGGTTCAGCCGCAAGGCACAGCAAGTACGAGCCCAGGGCGACTAAAATCAAAACAGGCCTTCTTGAACATCTTGCTTCTGAGACTTGCTCTCTCTAATCCCTAAGACATCGTTAACAATCAATAAAAAATTCAAAGCCCAGGGAATATAAAAAGCTATGTCCATTCCGACGGATCGTGGAGGGGGAGCGTCCGCGGAGGGTACATCTTCCCACAGGATTCTCCCACCCCAGCCCTGCCCCCGCCGGCCCCGACTTCTTGAAGGGCTGAAATGGACCTGTCTCCCCGCGGACGCCTCCGACACACTTACTAAGGAATCCGAGGTGGTCGTTTGGAGGAGACCTAGGGAGAGGCTGCGATAGCACAGGCAGCGCCGAGGTCGAGGACTGAGACCAAGGAAATAAGTCCAAAAGATGCTATTAAAAATGGGCGGCGCCGCGGACCTGCCCGGGGCGCCCCAGGTGCAGCCCCGCCGCTCCCCTCCCGCCCCCCGGCCCCCCGGTCCTAGCAGAACAGACCCCGGCCGCTCGGGCGCCTTCCTTTGGCGCTCCCCGGCCAAAGGCGCCCTTCGGCCCAGGCAGCTCGGCCAACCCGGCAGCCCTGAGTTAATTTACCCCGTTAAAACGCTTAGATAAAAAAAATAAAGGAAAGAAAAACTTTATTATCTCGCAAACAAAAGCAACAAAAGACCCAGAATCTGCACAGTCCGAGGCCGGTAGCCTAAGACAATAGAGAAAACAACGACCCGGATACAGCTCTGAAGAGAAGGAAGTAAAAACAAGAGCTAGAGAGCGGCCCTAAGAGCAGCAGAAGCTGAGAGCGCGTGCGCGCGAGTCGCCTCGGCTGTGTCTCCGAGAGGAGGAGCCGAAAGAAGACGAACGCAAAGCCGTGGGAGAGCCGAGAGGAGGCGAGTAATGCCGAGCGGGAACAGAGAGCCCTCCCAAACCCTCTG
The DNA here is from genome assembly GCF_032452875.1 of Bos javanicus. Lineage (NCBI taxonomy): Eukaryota > Metazoa > Chordata > Mammalia > Artiodactyla > Bovidae > Bos > Bos javanicus. The sequence continues at coordinate 19,609,973 of NC_083871.1, read as the reverse complement.
CCTGCAAATCCCTGATGCTGGGCCCTCAGTCCAAATAAATAGGTCAGTTTTTGTTTCTGAGAAGACAGAACAGTGTGTGTGTCTCCATGAATGTGAAATAGTGCTTTGCATACACTTAGATAATATATTTTTTAAGATGAACTTTTAAATCCATAAAAATATGAGGAGGGTATATACAATTGGATTTCAGTCCCTTCAGCAGTTTCAAATGCCACGTTTATTCAAATACAGGTTAGCTATTTTTTAAAAACAATGTTAAAATGTTAGAATCTGAGCAGTATTAATACTTTTTACATGTTTCTATATCAAGGAGAAAGTAAGATTAGAATAAAGCTGATTCAGTTTACGTATTCCCCAGATATATATTGAGTGGTAATGTTTGTAACATGGGAAAATATAGAGTTAGGAAGGACTGTAAATGAAATATATAAGAAGCAAATCATGCAATACAGTAGGGGCACTTATTCCTTAAAGAAAACATGTTGAATTCTTTTGTGAACTGTAATTGAATTTTATAATACTAAATTTGAAGAACTAATAAATACTTACCTAGTGCAGTTTAGGGGATGATTACATAGAGGCTGTACCTTCAGCAAGAAAGTTATCTTTTCCCTGCCAGAGCTTAAGATATAGTTGAGGATACAAATAAGTCGATGAGGAGCTGCTGCTGCTGCTGCTGCTGCTAAGTCGAGTCAGTCGTGTCCGACTCTGTGCGACCCCAGAGACAGCAGCCCACCAGGCTCCCCCGTCCCTGGGACTCTCCAGGCAAGAACGCTGGAGTGGGTTGCCGTTTCCTTCTCCAATGCCTGAAAGTGAAAAGTGAAAGTGAAGTCGCTCAGTCATGTTCCACTCTTAGTGACCCCATGAACTGCAGCCCACCAGGCTCCTCCGTCCATGGGGTTTTCAGGCAAGAGTACTGGAGTGGGTTACCATTGCTCTCTCCAAAGTCAGTGAGCAATTACTACCTATTGTGAAAAGGCTGCCAGAGAAAAAGTACACATGCTAAGGGAAGTCTTCCTAAAGAAAGCTTTTTTTTTTTTCTTTTTGATTTTTAAAATTTTATTGATCTATGGCTGTGCCGGGTCTTCGTTGTTGTGCAACTTTCTCTAGTTGCAGCAAGCAGGCCACTCTCTCGTTGTGGTCTGTGGGCTTCTCATTGCAGTGGCTTCTCTTGCTGAGGTTTGCAGGCTCTAGAGCTTGGTCCCAGTAGTTGTGGCACATGGGCTTAGTTGCATGTGGAATCTCCCAAGACTAGGGATGAAATCTGTGTCTCCTGCATTGGCAAATGAATTCTTAACCACTGAACCACCAGATTAAGGCCAAAAGTCTCATTTAGCTCCAGACATGGTATCTGAACTGGGCTGGAGAAGAGAGAAAAAGAGACGCCAATTCCAGACCAAAGAAAGGACATAAGCAAATGACCAGGATAAATAGAGGAATAGAGATGACCAGTCAGATTCCATGAAAGCTGGGCTACCTCGAATGCCTCAAGACATTCCACCACAACCGTAGTTATTGCAACCTCATATTTCTGTGTTCCACGTCACTGCTAAAAATGCAACGTCTCTGACCCTCTGATCTCTCTAAACCTTTAGTTCCCTGACCCAAACCACCACTGCTATGTACCCACTCAAACCTTTCTATCATACTGAGGAAACTTCCATTCCAAAATTGTAAAATATTAGTAAACTCTTTCCCGTTTCAGTATCTTTCTTGTACTTCCTTGTATAAAGTAGAAATGTATAAAGTTTGTATGAAGTTATCATGCTGCTGCTGCTGCTAAGTCGCTTCAGTTGTGTCCGACTCTGTGCGACCCCAGAGACGGCAGCCCACCAGGCTCCCCCATCCCTGGGATTCTCCAGGCAAGAACACTGGAGTGGGTTGCCATTTCCTTCTCCAATGCATGAAAGTGAAAAGTGAAAGTGAAATCACTCAGTCACGTCCGACTCTTTGCGACCACATGGGCTGCAGCCCACCAGGCTCCTCTGTCCATGGGATTTGCCTGGCAAGAGTACTGGAGTGGGGTGCCATCACCTTCTCTGGAAGTTATCATGAAACCCCCTCAAGTGGAAGCCACTTGTTTTCTCAATATCCAAAGATGGCATCTGGTCCTTAGTTGGCTTTCAGGAAGTGTCATAATTCAAAATGATTTGTAACCAAATTCAAGATACTTGGAGATAAAAAGATGGAGTGTGTGGGGAAAGTAAAATAAGAAATGAAAAAAGTTGAATTGTATTATCTGGTTTGAGAGAAAAGCTGTAGGTCCTGATTAGTATTTTAAGAAACCAGAAAAGTGGAAATCAGTTTGTTATAAACCTAAGGATAACATACATCACCAACTCAATGGATATGAGTTTGAGCAAGGTCTGGCAGTTGTGATGGACAGGGAAGCCTGGAGTTTTGCATTCCATGGAGTCACAAAGAGTCATACAACTGAGCAACTGAACTGACTGACTGAAAGATAACAGATCTGGCTCACAAAACATAATGGAACATGTCAGTTACATTTCTACTCTCCCCAGATTTCACTGAAATCACAAGAAAAAAAAATGAATATAAATAAAGCCAAAAAGCCATAACTCTGCCATAAATCTTAGCAGAGTGTCACAAGCAAACTTTTGAGGGTAGAAGAGAATGTTAACAGTTATGGAGGTAGGCTCAGATTGCCAACAAAACCCACCAGACTAAAAAGCGCTTAATCTCATCTGGGTGAAAGATATGAGTTACTGAAATGAGTTTTTTCAGAAGTCCTTGTATAACCCTCAAATGACAGATAATGAGGCCTGTGAGAAGAGCTAAGACTTGGATAATAGGCTGGCTAATTCATAAGAAGGAAAAAAAAGTTTCCTAGAAATCTATTTGCAGAGGGCCTGAAAACAGTGTTTCTCCCCAGAATATAACTTCAAGTACATTTTTATTAAGTAAGAAGTCTGATTCCAGAAATTACCAGAATGGGCATCAGGTTTACAGAAGAAAGAAGGATAATAAACCCAGTGCCATGAGCTGTCATAAGATATAGGAAGATCCAGCATACAAAATCACTCATAAATCATGAAAAAGAGCCTACTCACATGTACTCTCCCTGCATCACTGATCTTCTTCCTGCCCACCATAATGAGCACAGTGAGGACATCTATAAACAGAACTTGCATTCTTTGATCTGCCAGGTGAATAGGACTTCTTATTTAGACAACATATAAAAATTTGGGCTACCAAATCCTCCTATTCTATGTATATAGACATAGAGGCAACCAAGAATCAATGAATATTTTAGTAAAACTAACAAAATGAGAGGATTTAGATTTTAAAAAATCTTTAAGACAATTATATAATTCATATATATCAGGTCTCATGTACATCATAGATTTAGAAGATGAAAGGAGACAGAGGCCACCTTCTTTCAGCGGTAGCAGTAGCAAAACAAGATCCGTTATCTGTGAAAGTAGAATCTACGTTCTGGCATTTACTCACCATTTTCAAATGCATAACATCATGGTGGAGAACGAGCTCTGGAAAAGATTAGCAACAATAGCTCCACTTTGTTTTCTAACTTTTAGATCATAGCTACAGTTGTACGATTTTGAAACTCACAGCCTCTTTGGATTACTGACTTTCACTCTTTCAGCCCTTCTAATGATTTTGCATGTACCAATTTTTTTTTTCAGTATAAAATACTTATAGTGGTTTCCATTTCTTCTACTAAAATCTTCTTTGAAATGAATGCTTGCTAGAGAAAGGTGTTCAGAAAATAAATAAAACTCAACCATGAGAATTAAAGATTTATTATTTGACTTGGTGTTTGTCAAAAGGCAGTGATGCCTTCATTTGTTGTTGTGGTTTAGTCCTTAAGTCAAGTCTGACTGTTTTACAGCCCTGTGTACTGTCGTCCGCAAGGCTCCTCCGTCCATGGGACTTCCCAGGCAAGAACCCTGGAGTGGTTTGCCATTTCCTTCTCCAGGGGATCTTCCCAACCCAGGGATTGAACCCAAGTCTCCTGCATTAGCAAGGAGATTCTTTTCCACTGAGCCACCAAGGAAGCACAGAGAATTTATTAACAGTGGAAAATAGATACAGATGCAGTGATAAAAATGTTATTTACAGTATTAAATGTAATAGCCAGGAATAAGGTGCCTATTGAAGGCAAACCTTTGGTGACAGTGTTTGCTATGGCAGAATGAAAATTATTATTTTATCACTATTAGGATGAAATAAGAAATACTGAGTTGGGCTGGAGCCAGCAGCTAGCCAAACAGCTGTCGTTTGTGATCACTTAATTCATTGTAGAGTCTATGGCTCATGTTATCTCACAATACTTAATGTTTTCAGAGATATTCAGGAGAAAACAATATTGAAGAAATATAAAAAGATGGTGCTGAAATATCTGAACTTCAAGAGAATACTAAATGCTTCTAAAGAGAAAAGATAGAATATCTACAAAGGAATAGAAATCAAGTTAGAATCAGAATTTTCAACTGCAACTCCGGATGACTGGAGACTTCTAAAACCATCTCAATGTTTTCTAACAAAGGGTTCATTGATAACCACCCTTTTCAAATTATGTAAAATATACTGACTACAGAATTTTCTCCAAGGCAACAAGGATCTGCTCTAGTATTACAGAGTAAAAACTTTCCACATATATAAAAAATGAATAATACTGACATTTTAAAATTAATTGTTCTAGATAATATGTACACACAGTAAAAAAATGTTTAATGCACAAAAAATTTTTATGAAAATTAATTTTCACTTTATCTTTGTGCCCTAGCCAGTCATCTCTCTAGACATAACAGGATTAACTTTTTTTAAAAAGACGCTTAGCTCAGGGCTGAGTTTTTATATCTTTATTGAGATACAGTTTACATACCATAATATCCACACTTCCATGGTGTAAAATTCATGGCTTTTAGCATACTCAAAAGTTGTACAATCATCACCACTATCTAACTGTAGAACATATGTAACCTCATCACAGAAAGATAGCCCAAACCCATTAGTAGGGACTCCCTGTTTTCTTATTTCTAGACCGTGGCAGTCATTAATCCACTTTCTATCTCTTGGAATTTGCCTATTCTGGATCTGTATACAAATGAAATAAAAAATGTATGGTCTTCTGTGTCTGGCTTCTTTTATCTAGCATAGGGTTCTCATGGTTCATCCACACTGTAACACAGCTTGTTTGTAAACTAACCTGATACTGTGAAATGTTATCAGTATTTGTTCTGCCTGGAGAGAAGATGAAAGAGGTATTTCAATATTTGCTAAGTAGGTGTGTATTAGATCTCTTAGACAAGCTGAGATATTTAATTATGTTTCAGTGCATATGAATGGCACTCTTAGGGGCTGAGTTTTACAAGGGGCAAGTCCCAAGAAAGCAAAGCAGATGGGCAAAGACAGCATCACTGATGCAACATCACAAAGTGTACAACACTGTTTGTTAGACAGACAAATAAGGTTAGTTAGAGACAGGAGGTTTCGTGTCATCAACTCAACACGTGGCAAAGCTTTCAAACAAACAAGAATGCATAAATAATACCTTCTGTTCTTTTTAATCCATCAAGTCTTCAAGTGACAGAACATAAGCAAACCCCCAATATTGCTCTAAATCTACACAACTCAGTTAAAAAAAAAAGCAACTCTTATTGGAAAATATCAGAGGACAGTGAAAAATAAATGAACATACAGATGAAAGGCTCAAGGAACAAAACACTCTTTTAAACACCATCCATGCCAAGGCCAAAAAAGTCTCTCTTGAGCCCCCTCAATTAGTACCCTCTGTGGCCTGTAAATATAGTCATTATCTTGAATCTAGGACTATTTTTTTTCAAATTTCATGTACATGAACCCATACAGTGTATGTTATTTTGTTTCTGATTTCTTTGACTAATATTTTTTCTGAGGATAATCTATGTTGTTGTAATTGTAGTTTATTTGCATTGTGGAATATACCAGAATTGTGTGCTTGAATATACCACAATTCACTTTTCATTTACCCTTGATAAACACTTTGGCTCTTTTCAGTTTATGCTATTATAGATAATAGTTTGATATGTATTCTTGTTCATGTCTTGGCATACATAAGCACACATTTCTGTTAGGTTTACATCAGAGTAAATTATTGGACCATATTGTATTCAAGTATTAACTTTAGCAGATTTTCAAAGCGTAGTCCCAATTTATACTCTAATCAGCAATGTGTTCAGGTAATGTATTTAGCAGGGTAACAGGATACAAGATTAATATACAGAAATCAGTTGCATTTCTTTAAATAAACAATGAAATAATAGAAAGAGAAAGTTTTAAAGAGTCCCTTCTAAAATACCATAAAAAAATACTTAGGAGTAACCCTGACCAAGGAGGTGAAAAATGTATATGCAGACTACAAAACATTAATAAAGGAAAGTGAAGATGATTAAAATAAATGGAAAGATATCCCATGCTCTTAGATTGGAAGAATTAGTATAATTAAAATAGCCATACTATCCAAAGCAATCTGCACATTAAGTGTAATCCCTATCAATCATCCATGACATTTTTCACAGAACTAGAGCAAATAATCCTAAAATGTATATCGAACCACAAAAGACCCAGAATTACCAAAACAATCCTGAAGAGAAAGAACAAAGCTGGAGATATAACCCTCCCGGACTTTAGAAAATACTGCAAAGCTACAGTAATCATAATAGCATGGTGTTGGCACGAAAATAGATATATAGATCAATGGAACAGAACAGAGCCTAGAAATAAACCCACAGCCTACACTCAATTAACCTTTGAAAATGGAGGCAAGAATATACAATGGAGAAAAGACAATCTCTTCAGCAAGTGGTATTGGTAAAGTTGGATGGCTACATGTAAATAAATGAAGTTAGAACACTCCCTCGTGCCACACACAAAAATAAACTCAAATGGATTTTAATCTTTAGACAAATACAAGACATGGCACCACAAAACTCAAAGAATAGAAAGAACACAGGCAAAGCATTCTCTTACATAAATCATACAAATGTTTTCGTGGGTCAGTCTCCCAAGGCAAAAAGAGAAAGACAAGTTTCACCACTTATATGTGACCTCTAAAAATATATATACAAATAAACTTATTTACAAAACAGAAACAGACTCACATAGAGAAAACAAACTTACGGTTACCAAAGAGGAAAGGGGGGAGGGATAAATTAGGAGTTTGGGGTTAACAAACTCATGCTACTGCTGCTGCTGCTGCTGCTGCTAAGTCGCTTCAGTCGTGTCCAACTCTGTGCGACCCAGCGAATGGCAGCCCACCAGGCTTCCCCGTCCCTGGGATTCTCCAGGCAAGAACACTGGAGTGGGTTGCCATTTCCTTCTCCAATGCATGAACGTGAAAAGGGAAAGTGAAGTTGCTCAGTCGTGTCCGACTCTTAATACTACATATAAAATAGATAAATAAGAAGGTCCTACTGTATAACACAGGAAACTATATTCAATATCTTTTAATAACCTATAATGGAAAAGAATCTGCAAAAGAATATATATATATTTCAGTTATATACATATATAACTGAATCACTCTTACTCTAGAAACTAACACTGCATTGTGAAACAAACTATACTTCAACAACAAAAACAAAAAATAACCTAGCAGATCTGTCAGTCCTTGAAGCAAATTACCATGCAAACTAAGTTATCCATCATGAACTGGGTTTTGTCTGATCAACAAAGCCATAAGACTGAATATGCAGAGCAGCATTCTATCACCAATGGAAACCAGATGAGTCCGAGCTGGTCCTGAAGGTATAAGTAAATTGCATGAGTAAGTGTTACAGATGCCTGTGTTCTATACTCCTGCAATAATACCTGATCCCCTTTCAACCAACCAGCACCTATGGTTACATGGAACACACTCTTTGATTAGTTAATTGAGGAAGAAATATTTCAGCCCAGTAAACAGATGTTTCTGTATGAAATACTGTCAATATTAAACAGCTGTAGTATTTTAGTTCAACTCTGCATTGACCCTGAAGGACAGTAGTGAAAGATGATATGGAAGTGGCTCTTATTATTTTCCCTAAAAATCCACTAGTGAAATTCCTATCACTTCTGCAACTGGAGCCTTGCTAATCTAGAAGCCCTAGCTTCAAGAAAAGTTTTCTATCAGGACATAGAGCAATGATTCAATTAAAGTGGAAGTTGAGACTGCTACCTAATCACTTGGGGCTCTTCAATCAACAACCATATGGGAGGTTATTCTATTAACTTCGGTAATTGACTTTGATTATCAAGAGGAAATTAGGAAGCTACAACTCAGTGAGGGTAAGGAGGAGTATGTCAGAAATGCAGATCTCCCAGGGCACCTCTTAGTATTCCTGTTCTTGACAAATCCCTCCTTTCGTTTCTATATTCCTAAACTAGGTTTATGTCCAGTTCTGTGACAAAGGGCTCCAGTCTTTGGCAGGACACCCATATCATTAAGCCTGAGAGTTTGGAGGTAATGAGAGACCATTGTGGTCGCTCTGTTCTCATGGGTTCCACCCATCCCCAGAGATTCTAATATGCCTTTGCTTCTGTTCCTCATGTCCTCTTCCTTTCCTGACTACCCTTCCTGTTGACTTCAAGATGCAATTAGAAACAGTACTCCCACAATTGCATAATGTCAATTCCTTATAATAAAACTCTTATTATACATGCATATATCCTAGAAGCTCTGTTTCTCTGGTTGAACCCTGATGGATATATCAGCCTACATTTCTGACTCATTCTACTTTTTCTGTTCTAACTCCTCCTGCTTGGCCTGGTCCTCATTTTGTGCATATTCTCTAGAATCACAGCACTGACCCTCTTCTCTCCTTACACTTTCCTTCTTACACATTCTTTGTAGCCAAGCTCATCAATTTCCATAAATCTCACATGCACACCCTTTCCTTTTATATTGTACTTGTAGACCAAACTTCTCTTGAACTCTAGTGGTATTTCTGCCGGCGTTCAAAACATCTCTGATTGGATATTTCGTAGAAATTGCTAGACTCAACATTTCCAGAAATGAATTCATACACCAAGTAACCTACGCTATATATCAGTATTTACTGTGGCACTTACCATACAGCTTTGTAATAATTATACTCCCATCCCACTAGATTATAAGATGTTAAGGAAAGACAGCATTGTGTTATTCATCTTGTCCTAAGCATTTAGCATGATGAACAGTACACAGTAGGTACTTAACATATGTTTAAGAATGAATATATGAATGAACAAATGACTGAATGAGTGGATTCATAGAAGAGATAGAAACTGCAGAGAAATAACAAGTGGCAACACAGAAGAATAGAGCATAGTTATTCTCAAAAAGATATAATTTAAAGATATATGTGTATGGCATAATTTTCCAAAAGTTTTAATAAATACTATTTTCCTAAAATTAATATTTAACCAGAAGTTTTCAGTGAAAAGAAGTACCATGATTTTAAATTGCTAGCATTTCTTTACTTTTTAGTATTCATTGAATTTTGTACATAAAATGCTTCAAAAAATGCTTCAAGTAGTTAATTTAAACTGATGACTGTATGTGAGGCTTTCAGATTTATAAGAGTGGAAGTAAACTTTCACAGAACAAAATATGTTTTCATTTTTCCAATAGAAGTTGTATAATTAAATACAGTTTATGCTAAGCAACCACAATACTATTACAAGCACATTTATTTTTAGATTAAGGATAGCTGCAGAATCTTTATTAATAAGTGAAGGTATAATTTGTATTTGTGTTATCAGAAAAACAACTCTGGTTGTCAATTTATCTGCTAGAAAAATAATTAAACGCTAAATGCAAACAGAGTAAAAAATATAAGATTCTTCTTTCAATTTGCATTAATATAGTCGTACTCCATGGTTCACTTATCAAATTATTCTTCTCTAAAGAAGCTATTTCTTTACTGTCACACATTTAATAACAACACATAATTACTATACTTTCCAGAATTTTCTGGGCTTGAATCTTCAGAGAAACCATGCAAAAGAAATACTATTGATATACTGCCTATAATTATTCACTGAACAACTTGCATTTAATTTGAATAATATTTTGGTATTTTAAAATTGTTCACAAAATTAAATAGAACAAAGGAACAGGAAATCTAGAGGACACATGTCTCAAAGTGGAATGGTTTTAATGAAAAACAGCTTTATTAATATATTAATAGTATCCTGCCATTGTTTTATCCCATTTATATATAAAACTTACAAATCTTTACCGTCTAAAAGATAAAGTTCCAAATCTCAACTTCTCAAAAATCTGTTAATCTTTTCCACTTCATTTCCAATAACTCCTCCTTAGGAAACCTAAGCTCCCACCACACTGAATTCATTTCAATTCCTTCTGCACATTATGCACTTTGTGAACTTTCCTTCTTTCTGCCTTTTCCATGCTATATCATCTGCACGGAAGCAAATCTCCCCTCCTTTTTTCTCTGACTTTCTAGATGCTACATTCTCTAACATTATAGCTTGCAAACTGATCAATTACTTTCTGAGTCCTTCTTTTTATTGTACTACAAGTGTGTCCATTGTTGCCAATAGTAACTGACGCACGTTGCTACAAGCCCTTTGCCTGCCATTTCACTGAAAGCTCTGAGTTCACTAGGGACATTGCTGCTGCTGCTGCTGCTGCTGCTGCTGCTAAGTCGCTTCAGTCGTGTCCAACTCTGTGCGACCCCATAGACGGCAGCCCACCAGGCTCCCCCATCCCTGGGATTCTCCAGGCAAGAACACTGGAGTAGGTTGCCATTTCCTTCTCCAATGCATGAAAGTGAAAAGTGAAAGTGAAGTCGCTCAGTCATGTCCGACTCCTAGTGACCCCATGGACAGCAGTCTACCAGGCTCCTCCGTCCATGGGATTTTCCAGGCAAGAGTACTGGAGTGGGATGCCACTGCCTTCTCCGAGGGACATTAACTGCCTTCTAATTAATTGCGAACTATTTCACCAAACCTTCTGGCATTGCATAACATAGATTGCCATCCTTCTAGCCTCTAGTAATAATTACCTTGTCACCTGTTGCTGAGTCCTGAATCCAATGGCTCATATTTTAGGGTTTTTATCGTAACACGCCTCCACAGTTTTGGAACCAAATTCTGTATTAATCTCAGTAGGTTAGGTTATGCTACAATAACAGGCTACTCTCAAACCTGGTGACTTGTTTCTTTTTCATTTTCAATGCACGTCCACCATAGCTCAGCAACATATCTGCTGCGGGTAGTTTTCAGCATGACAGGAAAGGCTCTGTCTACAACACTGCTGATCTTGTGGCAGAATGAAAAGACAGAACATAGCACATGCTAGCTCTTAAAGCTTCTGCCTGTGCATGACAAATGCTACTTGTCACATCTCATTGGCAAATAATGCAAGTCATCTTATCAAGCCTGACATTAGTGAGGCAAGTAGGTGATACCCCTTCCAGGGAGAAGCAGCAAGAATGTGTACATAATATAATCTGCCACACACACCAATCCTACTTATAAAGCTGAAGTTTGTTTTTACATCATGTATATTCTACTATGGCTTCTTTTCCCAGACTGTCATCTCTAATCTTCCCATCTCTGCTTAAATATTGGTCACTGACTCTTTCCTCTAACTTTATTGTGAAAAATATAGATTTTTACAATTAGACATTTTGCTTAATATTTAATGAAATTTAGAAAATTCTCTGGTGTTCCATTGTTTAGGACCCCATGCTTCCATTGCCAGGTGCCTGGGTTCAACCCCTGGCCAAGAAACTAATATCTCCCAAGACAAATGCCCCTCCCCCCCAAAAAAAAAACTTTTAAAAATGAAATTTAACTTCCCTGGTAGCTCAGTTAGTAAAGAATCCGCCTGCAATGCAGGAGACCCCAGTTCAATTCCTGGGTCAGGGAGATCCCCTGAAGAAGGGATAGGCTACCCACTCCAGTATTCTTGGGCTTCCCTTGGAGCTCAGTTAATACAGAATCCGTCTGCAATTCTGTTGAAGACCTGGGCTCAATCCCTGGGTTGGGAAGATTCCCCTGGAGGAGGACATGGCAAGCTACTCCAGTATTCTTGCCTGGAGAATCCCCATAGACAGAGGTGCCTGGTGGGCTACAGTCCATAGGGAAGCAGAGTTGGACACGACTAAGAGACTAATAAAAATTTGGCTTAAAGCTCAACATTCAGAAAACTAAGATCATGGCATCCGGTACCATCACTTCATGGGAAATAGATGGGGAAACAGTGTCAGACTTTATTTTGGGGGACTCCAAAATCACTGCAGATGGTGACTGCAGCCATGATATTAAAAGATGCTTACTCCTTGGAAAGAAAGTTATGACCAACCTGGATAGCATATTCAAAAGCAGAGACATTACTTTGCCAACAAAGGTCTGTCTAGTCAAGGCTATGGTTTTTCCAGTGGTCACGTATGGATGTGAGAGTTGGACTGTGAAGAAAGCTGAGCACCGAAGAATTGATGCTTTTGAACTGTGGTGTTGGAGAAGACTCTTGAAAGTCTCTTGGACTGCAAGGAGATCCAACCAGTCCATCCTGAAGGAGATCAGTTCTGGGTGTTCATTGGAAGGACTGATGCTAAAGCTGAAACTCCAATACCTTGGCCACCTCATGCAAAGAGTTGACTCACTGGAAAAGATCCTGATGCTGGGAGGGATTGGGGGCAGGAGGAGAAGGGGATGACAGAGGATGAGACGGCTGGATGGCATCACTGACTCAATAGACATGAGTTTGGGTGAACTCCGGGAGTTGGTGATGGACAGGGAGGCCTGGCGCGCTGCTGCGATTCATATGGTCACAAAGAGTCAGACATGACTGAGCGAATCAACTGAACTGAACTGAAGAGACTAAGCACAGCACAACCGTGCTTTGTTAATGACTTCAAAGGCATCACTTGACTACCTATATTATTGTTACTTCTAGAAACTAAATCATTGAAAAGAGTCACCCGATTTTGCTTATTAGCAATGGCATTCCTGTATGCCTACTTACTTATTACCAATTGTTATCATTAAAAATAAAATATTGCAAGAAGAGATCTTCCCCTTCTAATTTCTTTACTGAAAGCCTACCTACACTTACTAATCTTGGGCTTCTGTGTTCACATCTAAGTATCTTCCATGATTTTTGTGCCGATCTTTTCTTTTAACGTAATCATACTCCTTACCATAATTTATAAAGTAAATGTCAGAGACACCTTTATAACCTCTCTGATCTCATTTTTTTATGGGCCAGCCATACTGGCCTCCCTTGAGCATTTTATTATTTTTTTAAACCTCAAAACTGTTTTTTATTGACAATTGGAATGTTTTTCCCCCAATCTTCAGCAGGTTACCTTCTTTTCATTTAGGTTTCAGCTCAAATATTACCTCCTCAGAGGAATCTTCCACATTCATTTTTACTAAAATAAACTTCTTTCCTCCACGCCTCCATGTCCTCCTCTACTCATTATTCTTTTTGTATGTTTGTCTTATTAGTCTCTAAAATGGGCTTCCCTGGTGGCTTACATGGTAAAGAATCCACCTGCAATGCAGGAAACTCAGGAGATGAGGGTTCGATCCTTGGGTCAGGAAGATCCTCCCTGGAGAGGGGAACAGCTACCCACTCTGGTATTCTTGCCTGGGAAATCTCATGCATAGAGGAGCCTGGCGTGCTACAGTCCATAGGGTAACAAAGGGTCAGACACAACTGAGTTACTAACAGGAAGTCTCTAAAATTATCTTAATTGTTTATTTATGGTTTTGAAACCATTCACCTCAGATTAGGCTTTGAACCCATGTGCAAGAATTAAACCCGGCCAAGACCCACAGCTTCCAACTGAGATCACACACCTGTTTTTAGGACCTAATGAAGCTCAGTCAGTTCAGTTGCTCAGTCATGTCCGACCGACTCTTTGCAACCCCATGGACTGCAGCATGCCAGGCCTCCCTGTCCATCACCAACTCCTAGAGTTTAGTCAAACTTATGCCCATTGAGTCAGTGATGCCATCCAACCATCTCATCCTCTGTCGTCCCCTTCTCCTCCCGCCTTCAATCTTTCCCAGCATCAGGGTCTTTTCAAATGAGTCAGCTCTTTGCATCAGGTGGCCAAAGTACTGGAGTTTCAGCTTCAACATCAGTCCTTCCAAGGAATACCCAGGACTGATCTCCTTTAGGATGGACTGGTTGGATCTCTTTGCAGTCCAAGGGACTCTGAAGAGTCTTCTCCAACACCACAGTTCAAAAGCATCAATTCTTCTGTGCTCAGCTTTCTTTATAGTCCAACTCTCACATCTATATATGACTGCTGGAAAAACCATAGCCTTGACTAGACAGACCTTTGTTGGCAAAGTAAAATCTCTGCTTTTTAATATGCTGTCTAGGTTGGTCATAACTTTTCTTCCATGGAGTCAGTGTCTTTTAATTTCATGGCTGCAGTCATTATCTGGAGTGACTCAGATGAAGCTCAGGTTCTTGATATTTCATCACAGAAAGAATTCAATGAGTGACAAAGTGATAAGTAAGAGGCGGATTTATTTAGAGAGAAACACACTCCATAGACAGAGCGTGGGCCATCTCAGAAGGCAAGAGCAGTCGCAAAATGTGATGTGGTTAGCTTCTACAGGCTGAGTAATTTCATGGGCTTGAATAGGAGGATTACTTCAACTATTTTAGGGAAAGGGTGGAGAATTCCAGGAATTGGGCTGCTGCTCATTTTTTGATCTTTTATTGTCAGCCTTTGAACCATCTTGGTGCCGGTGGATGTGTCTTTCAGCTTGCTGATGTGTTACAACCAGCATATACTGAGGCTCAAATTCTAGTGGAAGTCCACTAGTCTGCCATCTTGGACCTATTTGATTCTAATCAATTTATGTCATGTCTTCAGGCTATACCATTCTTTTAAAGGTTGTGCCCTGCCCCTCTTCCCTCCTGTTTGTCTTCCCAACCAGTCTGTAAACGCCATTAGTGAGGCACAAGTTTTTCTTTCAGCTGCCATAGTTAAAACAGTGCCAGATTCAGAGTAGGTACTTAATAAAGATTTACTGAATGAATGAAAAAGATACCAGTCTTCATAAGCTTCATGTCATTTTAATAATCACCACCTCTTCTCCAGCACCACAATTTGAAAGCATCAATTCTCCAGAGCTCAGCCTTCTTTATGGTCCAATTCTCATAATCTCAATAATTGGCATCAAAATCCAGAGTTAGAATGGAACCTCTGAAACTATCCTGGATTCCCTCTTCTTCCTACTCCCATGTTTGACCAATCACAGTGTCTTGGTGCTACCTCCTAAATATCTCTGCAATCTTCTTCATCATCACATTTCCTACACTAGTAGAAGCTACCATTTTCTAACATGGACTATTGCAATGGCCCTTTAACCATTCCCCCCTTTTTCATGTTTATCTCCAGTAATTCAATTTTCATAGACAAAGCAATAACTTAAAGTCACATCTTGCTTTTGCCTAACTCCCTAACGCTCTCAGCATAAAACCCATGCTGTGTAAATGACCACTGGTGCAACAGATCTGATCCCCCCACCACCCGCTTCCTCTACTATTCAAGTTCCAACCAAACCAGACCTCCCTTCTTAAAAAGTCTCTTTAGTTTCTGACAGTCACAACTATTACCTCTGTCTATACATCTACCTCCATTTCGTTTGGTTAATGTCTTCTCCTTCAGGTCTCCCATTACTTTTTTGGAGGAGACCTTCTTTCCAGGTCCAATTACTGGTGTGATCATTTGATTAATGCTTTAAGCTACATATGAGGTTGGGGTTCAGAGTGTTCTTGAATGCCTGGGAAGACTTCTGGGTTAAAAAAAAGAAAAAGAGAAAACAGGTAAATGAGAATTCCAGTATTGGGATACCGGAAAAAATTATTTGTAGTGACAAGACCGATAGAAACATATTTTTAGAATGCAGTTTCAGACCCAGGCAGAGGAGAGAGTGGCAATGTCGCAAAGGTCTTTGTAGCCAGGCTCCTCTGTCCGTGGGAATCTCCAGGCAAGAATACCTGGAGTGGGTTGCCATTTCCTGCTTCAGGGAATCTTCCTGTTCCAGGGATCGAACCTGTCTTCCGCATTGGAGCCACCACGGAAGCCCTGAACACTTAAGCGACGACCAGGAACTGTTTCCAGATCATATTAACAAGACTACAGCCATCTTTAAGTCATTTACTAGTTTCTAACTTCTGCTCTTCAATGACAGTCAAGGACAGGAAGCAGCTGCAGTAGTTTTAAACCGCAGTCGCTGACCTCAGCGGCTAGAGACTCGACCTGCCCTCCAGCCGGCCGGCGCCCAGCAGCCAGAGGCGCCGCGCAGCTCCCCGAGCGGCTGTCAGGGCGGCCGGCGCGCAGCCGGCACACGCGCCCCCAGCGTCTCGGCGCGCGGACCAGGCTCGTGGACGTCTAGCTAAAGGACACGGCTCTCTGAGCTCAAGGCGCTAGCGTCCGCCTGCCCGCCCCCTCTTCAAACACGAGGCCTCCCGAGAAAGTGCCCGTGTAGTCAATCGTAGGTTCTAGTTTTGACGCAAAAAAAATTACCCATTGAAAGTATGCAAGGCATAGTAATGAGACTGTTTTGCTTTGCAGTCGAACGCTGTTGATTTAGCCAGGTTAGAGCAGACGCGAGAGGGTCTGAGCCAAACAGGCATTATCCAGGACAGCTGCATCCGGGCCCTCCTGCCGCAGGCCGCCCTCTGAGCCAGGGGTCCTTCAGGTAGGAGGTCCTGAGTGACTTTGGACGTCCGCTCCTCCCAGGTGCGGTGAGTGCTTAACCTCCGGTCTTGCGGCTTAGCTTTTCTCTCGGTTTGGACTCGAGGCCTCTGTTGCAACCATGCTCCGCCAGATCATCGGTCAGGCCAAGAGGCATCCTAGCGTGAGTTCTTAAACCCTCTTCCAGTGTTCCCTTGTCTATCCTGTGGGGGTAGGCGGCTGCGTCAGTCCCCTGGGAGCTTCCTCCTTCAGCCCCTGACGGTTTCTCGGGGCTGGACCTTGCCTCACTCTGTCCTGTTCTCCTAGTTGCCCCAGGACCTTGAGTTCTGACCTTGCACGCCTTGCATTGTGGGGGTTTGGCCTCGCACGGGGGAGGTGAGGGATACTCTCGGGGAAAAGAAAATGTTGGAACAGTGAGGTGGGCGCGCGTCCTTTTGCAGGTCGGTGGTACCAGGACGGATAGTTGGGCGCTGTGTGGGTTAGACAGCAGGAAAGGTCAGTTATACTGTTTGTTGTGCTGTTAAAAGCCTTGTTTTCACTTCATTGCACCACCAGGCCTTCAGGAAAATGTGAAGGTCTCTGAGTTTGGAATCCTCAGTTTCTCTTGACGTCTTGATATTTTATGATATTTTAGGAGTGCGGAGTTTAATTGCGTTGAGAAATATATATAGAAATATAAAAGAAATATTTCACGTATTTTCCCCTTGCACGTCAACGTCCGGTGGTCCTAAAACTCAATTACGCAATCTTTTAATTTGTATTTTTAAATCTGATTGCCTAACTGCATTAAGTGTGCTAGCAGTTCGTTTCCAGAAATTATGTGCAATAGCGGTATTTATAGTAGGTGTGCTTCTATATGCTCATTCAGACTTTATTTAACAGAATTTTTGTTTTTCATAACGTCTGTATAGAAGCAAGCTTAAATAATTTGCCAAGAGCTTGTGTTTCAAGCATGCGAGAAGCTGGAATTTAATGAGAGTGATGTGTGACTATTAGGTTAAAAAGATGATATAGTTTCTTAGAAAATTTAAAATTGCAGTATAACGTTTTCCACGTTAAACCAGAATTATCTTCACATCCTTTAGAAATTCCTTTTTTTTTTTTAACTGTTGAACATAGTTAAAAGTAATCTTCCTTAAAAATGAAGTCTTTTTTTTCAAACTTCAAGACCAGATAAAAAAGGTGGTTTGAAGAGAAGGTTAATCTAGAGTTAGAACGCAGATTAGTGGTTGCCTGGGGCTGAAGATGGGGGTGTGAGTGGCAGCAGTGGCCCTGAGAGAGATTCTTGGGGTGATGGGGATGTTCTAAAACTGTATTGTGGGACGGTTGCACAACTTTATACATTTCCTGGAAATCGTTGGTTGTTGAAGTTAATGAATTTTACGGCATGTAAATCCCAATAAAGCTGTTAGAATTTTTTTTTAAAATAAAAAGATGGTTAGAGATTTGGGAATCAGTGAAGAAACTACTGTAGTCTTTTTTTGTTTACTTTTATCAGTATGTAAGTATTTGAAGATGACTGTTAATTCTCATATATTTTGTTTTGGCTTCCAGTTGATCCCCCTCTTCATATTTATTGGAGCAGGAGGGACTGGAGCAGCACTGTATGTCACGCGCCTGGCATTGTTCAATCCCGATGTCAGGTAAGTGTTTAAAAATGTTTAGAACTTTGATGGTTTACCAAACTGATTTAGGAGCCTCAATCTTTCTAGAGAGGCAGCGTCAAGTAGTAGAAAGAAGCTGAAATTGGCTGTCATAGATTCAGATCCCAGTTCAGATCCCAGTTCTACTGTTGTTTTTTTTTTCTGGTTCATGAAATTATTTCTAGATTTCTCTGACTTGCATTTTCTCGTTGGTTGAATAGAACTGCCAGTACCCGTTTTGTAATGTTGTGAGGATTGAGATAATAGTAACTTTATAAAACACTTACTCAGGGTTGCTAGTATGTTTGAGTGTTTTTTGGGGGCTGTTTTTCTACAGTAGGGAATGCTTTTTTTTTAAATCAAGTTTTCTGTGACAGGGTTAGGAACAGGGATAACTGCCCCAAGGGGCTCTCTGTGTTGTACCTTTTTCTAACTTGTTCCATGGGTTTGCTTATTAGGGGTCTTTTCTCTATTTCAACTCTATAATGAAAATAACACTACTTCATCTGATAGGAAATGGAATTTGATCTATTCAAAATGATAGCTTCTTGAATATAAAACTATTTTAAATAGTATTTTGTAACTTTAATAATTATAACGTTTTATATATTTCTTCTAGTTGGGACAGAAAGAATAACCCAGAACCCTGGAACAAACTAGGTCCTAATGATCAGTACAAGGTAAGCTAAAAATTGTTTCAGAATTGCTGGAAAGTGTATTTTAATAAATTTTGTCATGGACTAGGTCTTTTTTTGAAATAGGAGATGCAAGTAAAACTCTATTATAAATGAACTTTGAGAAATTCCTAGATTGTTCTGTGAAATTAAAATGGTATGTTTTTCTAATAAATAGCTTTTTAAGAACTTTATTCACAAGCTTTAGAGTCTGTGTAGGAAATGAAGATAATGTCTCAATTCTGCTAATTTGACTAAGGAAAGAAAGAGATAGTATGGTTAACATTTTCTCCAGTCTTGTTTAGTGTAGTGCAGTGATTCTCAGACCTCGGCATACATTGGCATCTCTGGAGAGGTTGTTAAAAACAGATTCTTCAACTCCACCCCCAGCGGTTCTGATTCACTTGATCTGTTGTGGAAACTGAACATTTGCATTTCTGATAAAGTTTCAGATGATATTGATGGTCTTGGTCCATGGGCCACACTTTGAGTAACGAATCTAGTGGCTGGTTTGGTTGGTGGTTTTTTCTTTTTGGTATGGTTGACATATTTCAGGTGAGAATTAGTAGGAAGATGTGAAAATCAGTTGAAACTTATATTTTACCATAAACTTTCTGGGTACACCTTTTTGACATCTTTCTGCAAAACTAGTTTGTGAAACTACTCCAAAGAATGATTTCATGGACTGAGGCTATTTGCCTCTATTTATGTAATTGATACATAATTGACGTGTAATATTGTGTAAGTTGGAGGTGTACAGCTTGTTGGTTGGGTGCATTTGTGTATTACACTATGATTACTACAGTAGTGTTAGCTAACACCTTTATCATGTCACATAATTATCACATTTTTGTGTTGAGAATAATTAAGAGCTAGTCTCTTAGCAACTCTGAAATTTGTGATACTGTTGATGTTCATCACCATATTGTGCATTAAGCCTCCAGAACTTGTTGAGGTACTAGTCGCAAGTTTCTGCCTTTAATAAAATCTTCCCAATTTCCCCATCTTCCATCCCCTGGTAGTCACCAGTCGACTTTCTCTTTTTACAAATTCAGACTCTTTAGATTCTATTTAAGTGATGATCATACAGTATATTTGTCTTTCTCTGTCTCAGTTACCTCACTTAGCATGATGCCCATAAGGTCTATCCTTGTTGAAAATCTAAGACCATTTATTCCTCAGATGCTATGCTTCCATGTAAAATTTTTGCATATACAAAGAAAAAATCCTTGCAGTGTCATAAAGAATGTAAATTTTTGCATATACAAAGAAAAAACCCATGGCATGTCAAAGTTTTATTAGGATATGATTCACGTACTAAGTCACTTCAGTTGAGTCCAACTCTTTGTGACCCTATGGACTGTCAGAGAGTCAAAGGGTGAGACAGAGGATGAGATGGTTGGATGGCATCACCAGTTCAATGGACATGAGTTTGTGCAAGCTCCAGGAGTTGATGATGGACAGGGAAGCCTGGCGTACTGCAGTTCATGGGGTCTCAAAGAGTTGGACACGACTGAGTGACTTAACTGATGGACTGTAGCCCACAAGTCTATTCTGTCCATGGGGTTCTCCAGGCAAGAATACTGGAGTGAGTTGCCATGTCCTCCTCCAGGGATCTTCTCAATCCAGGGATCAAACCCTCATCTCTTATGTCTCCTGCATTGGCAGGTGGGTTCTTTACCACTAGGGCCACCTGGGAAGCCCTTTATATACCATACAGTTTACCCACTTAAAGTATATAACTTGCTGTGAATTTTCCACTATGCCAGGCTCTTTCATCAAAAACTAGCAGTTTCTTTGAGCACTGTTAGGGAGAAGTATCCAGAGCAAGGAGTGTTTAGGACCTTTTGGCAGATATAGCTCCTTATTACAGAAATATGCTGTCATTACTGATGACAGCAGCTTTTAAAATAATTACCACCTTTTGCAGACTCCAAGCCTTATGTTCAACCTTCTGATTATAATTGGGCTTCCAAATTTTCAACAGATTTCTCTACAAGAAACAAAAATGTACTGGTGAACCTGAAGTGAGCCATCTTAATTTGTGTCACATTTTGCCTCAAAAAATGACACACAAGCATCCTGTTTTTTTCTCTTCTGTAAATTTAAGTCCATTCTGGAGAAAATGATTCCACATCCAATAAACTTTGAAAAAGGAAATAGCAGCAACCAAAAAACCCCAGGCCTTGGTCCCCTCACCCCAAGAGCATATTGGAATCTCTGGTATGTAGTTCAGAAAACTCCCCAGGTGATTATGATAATGAAACTGATTACCAGTGTTTTAAAATACAATGTTCATGGGGTCACAAAGAATCAGACACGACTTAGTGACTGAACAGCAGCAACAAGAATATGGTAACACATGCCAGGATAAGGCCATGTGAGCTGGAAATGGAACGTTGCCTCAGCAGAAATCTAATGTGTATGGCATAGATTGGGCTGTAAATAGCTAACATACTGGTATTAGCCTGGAAAAAGGAATCATATAATGGCAAAATATCTGAAGTGTCACCTGCTATAACTTGGAAAGCAGACCTTGTGCCTAAAGAGTTCATTATAAAAGATTTTGGAAAACAGGATGTTAGTAGACTATTGCTGGCTCTACTTGCCAAGAGATGAGTTTAGAAGGATTGGGACATTTGCAAGCAGAAATAGAAGGGAGCCAAGTCCAAAAACTTGGGAGCTTGGCATGGATGATGTCTACTACTGCTCTTAAACCCAAACGCTGAGGTAGGCTAGGTTATTCTTTCTCTGTCATTCACTTCCTCTCACCTAAGAGAATTTTTTTCTGGCCCTTTTAACACCAGGTTTGGTTATGTGACTTGCTCTGGCAAATCAAAGAAAGTGGTATCTGCCACTTCTAATCAAGCGTGCGGTTCGTCCATTGTTCTTTTCCATTTCCCTCCTGAGACCAAATTGACAGTTAGGGCTTCTCATTCAGCCCAGATTAAAATGAAAAGAACAGAGCAGTGAGCTTAGAAAGGCAGATAATGTGAATGAAAAATAAACCTTTCTTGAAAGCCGCTATGATTTGGTGGTTATTTTTTGCTATTTCACATTCTAGCAAAAGCTAACTAATACAAGAGAGTAGGCTGAGATAGCATTTAAGCATTGAAGGTCTAGCAGCATTTCTCAACTGGATAAAATACCCTGAAGCCAAGATCAGAATATGCTGTGCCTTCCCAGCTGTTGTTTCAGAAACTGCCGAGGTAGCTACCATTAAGTTGAGAAAAGGATTGGGGACATGGAAGCTGAAAAATAAAGCAGATTTGAAAATTACTTTGACAGAGAACTCTGATACTGGTACATGGAGCTGAATAAAGCAAACATATCAGAAGTCTGCTTAGTTTTGAGAAAATTAGCAAAAATACTGTGAACTTTCCACTCTGCTTGGGTGTAGGAGCTTGATCCTGCTTCTCACAACTTGATAACTTGATCCCAGTGGCTTCTTTTCTAAAGAATGAGTAAGGTTGTGATAATTAAGATAAATGATTCTGCCGATAGTGCCTGGGATCTTTTAAAACAGCCCATAAATATTTCTTAAAATACAACCTGCAGTTCCTTTTATAAATACTCTGTTTAACATTTTGTTAGTGTGTTACAGATGAACAGTTGGTTTCTTTCAAGTCTCTGTCTTATTTCAGTTACTTCATAGGAGAATACTGTCAGAAGAAAAAATACTACTTTATGACTGATTCATACCTTAATGTTTATAAAGTGTATAAACGTCTACATATGTATCTCAAGGATAAGCTTCACAACCTGGAAATTTTTTTAAAAGTCAAATTAAGAATTTTTCAATTAGAGATCAAGAAGTTAGGGTATGTTTCAAGAAATAAAAGGGTTTGAAGAAACAATGGACACAGATCTATGAGCTTCTTGTTTAAAAACTGAAGAAAATGATGATGAATTCTGCACTTCGGATACTTTTGGAGTTAAATAATACAGTTTTCAAGTAATTATAGCATAGCCTCTTCAGTATTCTTTGGCATAAGATTATAGCCTTGTCTGGGCTTATTACGAATCCTGTTTCCTTAGTAGGATTGTTAGAGCAGTTACAAGTATAAATCATTTTTTTTTTAATTATTGGGAGTTAGAGGCAGTTTTTAAAGAAATGATAGTAAAATATATTTCAAATTAAGTTGAATATAGGCACATTTTTGAAAATTTAAAAATTTCCAAAATACATTTAAATATATTTAAAAGCTTTTGTGCCAAAGGTGGTAAAGTATAAATTTGATTTTGATGTATTCTGGGTTAGGAAATTAAGGAAACCCCTAAGTGAAAGAGAGGGAAAAATGGAAAGAAAAGCCATCAAAGCAGGCCAGTTGGTATCTAAAAACTAACAGAAACAAACATGCAACAAAGCATGACTTTATATTATTAGCTGATCTTTATTGCTTTAAACCTTTCCCATCTAAATTATAGCACTTTGCTGACCAAATAAGGATAATAATTGATACTCATTCTGTTGGAGATTCACTCCTGTACCTAATGGAAATGAAAGGAAAAATGTAACAATTGGAAGTATATGTCAGAAGAATTCATAATTATTCACCTTGAAAAGAAGAATTTTTTATAAGTTCCAACAGATCATACTGACTCTGCTTTTCTTAGGAAGACTGAATATTTTTACCGAAGACTGAATATTTTTACCTTACGAAAACCATTATTAAGGACTGGAATTTTAACGTCTTTGTTTGAATGACTTTTATATTGTTAAATATTTTTAATAATTCATGTCTATAATTGTTACTATATAAAGCTGAATAAAAATGATCTTAAACTTCTATATCATCTTTGTGTATATGATTATCTAAAATATCTTTTTTCTTTTCCAAGTTCTACTCTGTGAATGTAGATTACAGCAAACTGAAGAAAGAAGGTCCAGACTTCTAAATGAAATATTTCACTGTAAAGCTGATTTGAATGAAGGTCTTCCAGAAGCCATCCGCACAATTTTCCACTTAACCAGGAAATATTTCCCCTCTAAATGCACGAAATCACGTTGGTGTATTGTGGTGGGGTTTACACTGATGAATAAATAGTCTGAAACTTGATATGTGTCATTATTTAATGCTGAAACTCTACTCTGAACTTCATAACTTAGAAGATGGGAAATAAACTATTGGAATTTAAGGAATTTCTTGAGTTTCTGTGTATTCATGTAACTTGAAAATAAGACTTTAAGCAGCTCTAATAAGACACTTTCATTTTGTGTACAGGCCGTTGTTAGTGCTGGGGCATATTTAAGAACTGGAATTATAAATAAAAGGTAGATTTGGAAGATTATTCAAGCCTCTTTGGGATTGGTGAGATGAAAACCTCTGAATTTCTGTTACTGGCTGATATTGAAGTATGTGCTGTTGTTAATACTGGTTTTTACTGTGTCATTCATTCTCTCTACTGAAAATTTTATAGGTTGTCAGTTGCCATGGTCTGGCTGGGGATTGTAGTTGGATCTGACTCCATCACTACTCACCGAGTGAGTGGCCAAGAAGAGCTCTTGAGAACTTCTGAGTTTTGGCAGGTTTTCAAAGGCTAGGAAGTATGGTAGCAATTTTGATCCAATGAGCAGAACATTTCAGTGGTGGCTAATCAAGAATTAGCCATGTCATATATCAGTTTTCCACATGGTGTGTGTAGATCATGACATTGTAGGAGCTTCAGGAATTTAGTGAGACAATTTTAGATTTTAATATATAGGTCTATGTTATACATAGTTTGTGTTTACAAAGTAATGGTACATTTTACTTGTCAGGAACTGAATTAAATGTTCATGTGAATTATCTCAAATACTTAACAAATATTTTTTTAAATAGTAAGGAAACCAAGACCAATTAAATCAAGATTAAATTATTCAAGTTCATTCCATTAGTCAAATGTGAATCAGTTACCCCTTGGTGTCTGGGAGATTTGTTTCGGGAACACTGTTCCTCCCGTTTCCCGCAGATACCAAAATTCACAGACGCTCAGGTTCCTTATATAAAATGGCGCAGTGCAGTCGACCCTCTGTATCCATGAAAGCAGAACACATGAATGCATTTGAATGCATCTTTTTGTGTTTGAACCCAGGTAGTCTTGAATGTAGAATTGACCACTTCAAGCTCCTTGTCTTTCAATAATGTTTATCCTCAGAGTTTCTCAGCCTTGCCATTGTTGACCTTCTGAGTCAGCTGTCAGATTGTTGTAGTAGGGTGGGTTTTTATTTTATATTAGCGTGGTTAGTAGTGTGCTTGTCCTCTGCCATATATGCCAGTGACATTCTCTCTCCACGTTGTAAAACTAAAAATGCTTGCAGACATTGCCAAATGTTACTTGGTGCACAAAATTGCCCCATTCCCACCCGTGTCAGGAACCACTCTGGATGCTTTGGTACAAATCACCTCAAGGTTTAAAATTATGAAAAGATACAGGGATTTAGTCAAAATTCCTAAATAATTGAAAGACAAAGATTTTATGAAGTATTTCCAAATAAATGCCTTACATTTTTTAGTACTAGAAAATTGTCTTTTAAGACTCTTTAATCAGTATTTAATCAGTATTTCTGGACTTGCCCTCACAAAAATGTAAAATTTGGCACGAGACATGTCTTGAAGAAACTACATCCAATTACTGCTGTTACAGACACTGAAGTGGCAATGGAAGTTGACTGTTGCTGCATCAGATACGAATGCTGCCAGGAAAAATAACATGCCATTTTTTTTACCCTTGAATGAATTTGTTTAGAATTATACTTTTACTGTACTGCTTATTTAAATATACAGCAGATTACTTTGTCATTTCCTCATCTTAATGAGGTCACCAGGCAAAACTGTGTTTCAGGATAGGTGTTGCCTTGGGTAGCATATTTGTATATTTGAAAAATTGCCATTTTCACAATTGACATGCTTCCCAGGAGGTACTTGAATCAACCGTTAATATACACTGGGAGGACTGATGCTTAAGCTGAAGCTCCAATACTTTGGCCATCTGATGTGAAGAGCTGACTCACTGGGAAAGACCCTGATGCTGGGAAAGATTGAAGGCAGGAGAAGGGGATGACAGAGGACGAGATGGTTGTATGGCATCACGGTGGATATGAGTTGGAGCAAGCTCTGGGAGATGGTGAAGGACAGGGAAGCCTGGTGTGCTGCAGTCCATGGGGTCAGAGTCACACAACTTTGCAACTGAACAACAGGGTATGTGAAACAAGAAGCAAGCAAAAATTATACTGAATTTTGCTTTTTTCAAATCTATTAACCCACCCTGATCAGGTTTTACCTTTAGCACTTAACTAAAAATGCTTCAGTTTTGGGCATCACTGACTTCCACGTTTCTAAATTTAAAAGTCGATTATCATTGCTCACTTTGACCTAATAGAGTTTACCCAACTCCTTGAAATATTCCTTCACTGTCTAGAACGACATGCTGTGCTTGTTTTTCTGTACGACTTTGGCTTTTCTACTCAGTCTGTTGGTGATACACTTTCGTTTCCATGAGCTTTTAATATTGGAGTGCACCAAAGAAAAAAAAACACTGGACTTTTTCACTATCTGAACTCTTCATCCAGTTTCATGTTTTCAAGTACCATCCTTTGGCTGTTAAAAGTAATTTTTCAGACCAGGTCTCTTTTCATGTGTGTTTGTGTATGTGTATCTCTATTCACTTGACCTCTCCATGTGGATTCTTAGAGGCATCTTTAAGATGTCCGATATGAACTTGTAAACATCTCAATTTCTGCCTCCATAGTCCTCAGTCCCACTGTTTTCAATATTGTCAGTTTATAGGAATGCCATCCTTAGTAGTTCAGTCCAAGATCCTCAGAGTCTTCATTAACTCTTCAACACTCAGTATCTACTATATTTGAGTATGTTTACTATACCTTCAAAATAATACCCAGAATCTCACTATTTTCAGCACATAATTTCCCCACTGTCACCTTGGCCTTAAGCCATCATCTAACATGAAGTAATAAATAACCTCTCAACTGGGTCTCCCTGTCTACAATCTGTTCTTAACAACAGCAGCCAAAGTGATCTTTAATATATTCCTTTGTTCAATATTCACCAACATTTTCCTGTTTTACTCAGTAAAAGCTAGATTGTTTTGTTGCTAAGTCGTGTCTGACTTTTGCGACCACATGGACTGTAGCCTGCCAGGCTCCTCTGTCTATGGGATTTCCCAGGCAAGAATACTAGAATGGGTTGCCATTTCTTTCTCCAGGGACTCTTCCCAACCCAGGGATCAAACCCGAGTCTCCTGAATTGCAGGTAGATTCTTTACCACAGTAAAACTTTATGACTACTTTTTAAATACCTTCCTCTACTAAAATGTAAGCTCTATGAGTACAAGAATATTTGGCCATTTTGTTTGTTGAAATATCCTCAGCACCTGGAATGGTACCTGGCATATAGTTGGTGTTCAAGAAATATTTGGTAAGTGAATGAATAGAGGACCAATTCATCAGGTGTCTAGACTGGCTAACCTTAAGTTGCTACAAGTGATTTTTGACAGAGGCAGAGAACCAGAATTAGAAATATTGAACACCTTCAGTGAAAGGGCTCTGAGCTATACGTCATCAACCCCAGTGGATACGTTTTTAATAGGTCTTTTAAAATTTCCAACTAAAGCATCATCTTTATACTGAAAAACATCTATCCTGACATTTCAAGCTTATTTTCTTATTTCACAACATTTTAATTAGGATGAATCTGAATGAAGGAAAAGTTAGGTACAAGCACAAATAAAACTAGATGAGTCCTCCTTTCATTAAAAAAAAAAAATTCCCCAAAGTCCATATACCATATTCACCATTTCCAAAAGATATCCATTTTCTTTTCTTCCCATTTTTCTCCTTTCCAGTTATAAAAGCAATGCATGCTCAGCATAACTAAAATAATTCACAGAAAGCATTTTTTATATATCCAAGGCTTTCCTTCAATGGTATCAGAGAATATGTTGGAATGCTACTCTGTTACCACTTTCTCAAAAATGCTCAAATAGGGCACGCAGGAACTTTGTTATCTGAACAAATAGCAGTTACTGTAGAGCAAAACAGAACCTCTAAATTTGAAATTTAAACTTCAAGTAAAAATATACATAGAAATTATATATATATTTATTACACATAAGTGTTTCTCATTGTAGCAGCTTGTCCCTTTCCTCTAGGGTGATTGATAGAATTCATCTTTGGAGGAAATCTCCACTTTTCTTGAGTAGGTAGAAGGTAAAAAAGACAAGAGAAAGGGTTACAAGAAGGCATCTCATATCAATATGAAACTGATAACACCAGTGGATAACATCATTGAGCCAGGGACAATATATATTACTTCATTTACTAATTATAACATTGTAAGGCTATGGTTTTTCCTGTGGTCATGTATGTATGTGAGAGTTGGACTGTGAAGAAGGCTGAGTGCCGAAGAATTGATGCTTTTAAACTGTGGTGTTGGAGAAGACTCTTGAGGGTCCCTTGGACTGCAAGGAGATCCAACCAGTCCATTCTGAAGAGATCAGCCCTGGGATTTCTTTGGAAGGAATGATGCTAAAGCTGAAACTCCAGTACTTTGGGCACCTCATGTGAAGAGTTGGCTCATTGGAAAAGACTGATGCTGGGAGGGATTGGGGGCAGGAGGAGAAGGGGGCGACAGAGGGTGAGATGGCTGGATGGCATCACTGACTAGATGGATGTGAGTCTGAGTGAACTCCGGGAGTTGGTGATGGACAGGAAGGCTTGGCGTGCTGTGATTCATGGGGTCGCAAAGAGTCGGACACGACTGAGTGACTGAACTGAACTGAAGGCTGACTTACTACTCAACCCCCTCCCCCACCAACTTTTTTAGACAAGTGAAGAGAACAAGACAGAAAAATATGCCCAGGGCTGTATTTAACTAGGGAGTGGTATAGAGTCAAGCTTTGAATCCAGATAGTGTGACTTCACGTTCATTTCCCTGAACCTGCTAGACATGTCTCATAGGGTTGTCTTTAGAATTAAATAAGATAATATATGTAAGAGGCTTAATATATCTCCTGGCAAAATAAGTATTACTTAAATATTATATAATTTGTATTATAAGGCCTAGAGTTCATTTCTTTCTCTCCTTCCATCAGAAATTTAATGGGAAACTTAAAAGCCATATTATAAAAAGCTTAAAGGAAAGAAAAGAACTGTTCAGTAAAAGCTTATCCAACTACCGACAATCTGATCCAGTAATTTTTTATTGTAAATATCACTGATTTCAAGGTGACTCCCCTTTTATACCAGAGCTATAAGTCTAAGAAGTGTGATTTATGTTTCTCCCTAGGTTTGCTCAAGCAATGCTTGCCCACATAGCATGCCATAATAATGTTCCACCCTCTCTGATTTGCATTATGACTCCGTGAATTAAAATCTTGTTATGTAGGTCATTTCTCCAGTTGAAAATGATACTGAGTTAATCCATGCCTGATATTGAAAGAATTTTTTGATGCTGTTTGAATGATAAATAGCACTGGAAAAATTTATCTCAGGTCTTTTTTCCTGCTGTTGTTTTTTTAATCTTAAAAGGCAGCAGCTTGTATATTCTATACAAAGCTTTTCTGTTTGTTTCTAACCAAAGATTTTCTAGGAAAAGAGTTAATACTATATAATATTTTCAGACTCCATAATGATCCATCCTAAATAAAGATACTCTACAAACTTAATTTGTTTTAGACTGGTCAAAAAGTAATTTATCCTTTCTTGTTATATAGTATATTTCAATATCTTAAATTACAAAGCAACTTTGTTAGGAGAATCTTGGCAAATTGCTAAATTGTTAAATCCTATTGTTTTCATAAGGAGTTTGCCTCATGTTCCCTCTTGAAGCAGTGGTGTGCAGGTAAACGTTTAACAACCAGCTCTCCAGAGGGGAAAATCCTGATTTGTAGCGTTTGCAGATTTCTGTGGTTGGCAGATGAATGCCTTCCCCTAAATTAATTCCTGGAACCTAAGAATAAATGTGTTTATATGGCAAAGGAGAAGTGAAATTGTACATGAAATTACTGTTGGTAATCAGCTGACTTTAAAATAGGGACATTATCCTGGATTATTCAGAGCCCAGTGTAATTGAAGAATCCTTAAAAGTGAAAGAGGGAGTCTGAAGGGGAAAGTCAGAGGGAGACGTGACTATAAAAGAATGATAAAATAAATGCAATGTTGCTGGCTTCAAAGATGGAGAAAGGAGATCATGAGCCAAGAAATGTGGGAAGCTTCAAAGAAGCTGGAAAACCTATGGAAATGAATTCTCTTAGTGCTTCCAAAAAGGAATTCAGTCCAGTGAATTCTAATTAATATAACTGTGAGATAGCAATTTGTGTTTTAAGCCATTAAATTCATGATAATTTGTTATAGGAGCAATGGGAAAACTAATACATCTACTGTGGCAGAGTTTAAGGTACCATCTTGTATTTTCAATCGAAGGTTGGAAAAATGCGAGAAGAATTAGCTCTTGAGAGCTGATGTTGAACTCATTCTAACACGGCACTGAGTGGACTCAAATAGGAAAAGATTTGTTCATTTTCTCCTTATATTTCCTAGTAGAATAAAAAACTCAATAAAAAGTGACTAATTGAAAACCTCTTACTATTATTAAGCTGTTTGGTAGTATTTTCTTTTTTGTTTTGTTTTTCCTTAGAGTCTAAGGCAACTGGAAGGAAGGAAATGGACATCTAGGGAGGGGAAAGAGAATGGGAGGAGGTGATCACGTTGAACAACTCTTGAGGGTGACGACAGTACAAATGATGTCCCGTTTAGCTGAACAGAATCAAGTCCCCAACATGCTTTCAGATTTTTATACATAGTGCTTTTTAAAAAATTGTTCACTAGAAACTAAAAAATCAGTATTATATACAGAAAAGAGAACAGGGTTTGAATAACATAGAACTTTAGTCCCTATCCAGCCAAAAAAAACAAAAATAAACTCAAGAGATGAAAAACACCATAATGGAAACGAAGAGGGCCTTTGATGGGCCAAATGTAAACTGGACAGAACTGAGGGAAAAAAATCTGAGCTAGAGGATATATCAATAGGATCCTTGGAAACTGGAAAGCAAAGAGAACAAAGACTAACAAACAAAAGAATATGCAAGTTGTGTGGAACAACTTCACACATAAGTGTAACGGAAATAGAAGGAGAAATAGGAAATAGAAGGAGCAGAAGAAATACTTGAATAATAATGACTGAGGATTTGCCAAAATTAATGTCATAAGCTAGCTCACAGATCCATGAGGACACTGAGCAGGTAAATGCCAAAAAAAACTATCCCTAGGCATATTAATTTTAAACTACTGAAAGTCAAGGATAAAAAAAAAAAAATCCTAAAAGAAGCCAGAGGAAAAACAATTACTTGTAGAGGAACAGAGGTGAGAATTACATTTAGCTTCCCTCAGAAACAACGCAAGCAAGAAGAGAGTGGAGTGAAGTATTTTAAATGTTCTGAGAAAGAAAATGCACCTCCCTAGAATTCTGTGCCCTGCAAAATTGTTCAAAAGTGAAGTAGAAATAATGACTCTCAAACAAAAGCTGATGGAATTCGTTGCCAATAGATCTGCCTTGCAAGAAATGGTAAAAGAAGTTCTTTAAGAGAAGAGAAATAATGTAGGTCAGAAACTTGGATTTGCTTGAAGGAAAGGGAGTACATGGAAGAAGGAATAAATGAAGGTAAAATAAAAATTTTAATTTTCCTTCATAATTTAATACTGACAATGCATTTATATGCTGTGGATTCAATGCAGCCATGTATTTACGTGCTTTAGATTCAGTGTATCCCCAATCAAAGTCTTGGTAAGTTATTTTTGTGGATATTGACAAATTGATTCGAAAACTTTTATGGAGATGCAAAAGAGTCAGAATCACCAACACAATATTGAAGGAGAATAAAGTTGGAAAACTGACAGTACCCATCTTCAAGGCTTACTAGAAAGCCATAGTAATCAAGTTTGTCTCATGCTGGAAAAGAAAACATAGATTAATGAAACAGAATCAAGAATCCAGAAAGAATGGTACATCCACTTTGGAAAACAGATTGTGTGTGTGTGTGTGTGGGGGGCAGTTTCTTATATAACTGAACATACTATAGGAGCCAGATATTTCTCTCCTTGATATTTACCCAGAAGAGTTGTAAACTTGTGCCCACAGAAAAACTGTACGTGGATATTTATAGCAGCTGTCAAATAATAATTGTCAAAAGTTGAAAGAAGCCAAGATGTCCTTCAGTAGGTACAAGGATTGAACTGTGGTATATCCGATAACAATTGAATATTATTCAGCACTAAAAAGATATGAGCTATCAACCCATGAAAAGACATGGAAGAATCTTGAATACATATTACTGAATGAAAGAAGCCGTCCTGAAAGGCTCCATTACTGTATGAGTCCAACTATATGATACTGTGAAAAAGACAGCTGTAGAGACAGTTCAAAGTTCAGCAGTTGCCAGGGGTTGAGGTAAGAATACATAAATGGAATACAAAGGATTTTTAAGGCACTGAAAATACTCTGCTTGGTACCATAATGGTGGATATGTGTCATCATACGCGTGTCCAGACCCATAGGATAAATAGCAAGGCTGAACCATAATGTAAACTGTGGACTTGGGATGATTGTGATGTGTCAGTTTAGGTTCATCAGTTGTAACAAATGTACCGTTTTGGTGGAGGGTGTTGATAATGGGGGTGGGGGTTCATGCATATGTAGGGCAAGGGCTATGTGGGAAATCTTTGTATCTTCCCCTCAAGTTTTCTGTGAACCTAAATCTCTAAAAAATAAAATCTTTTAAATCTTAAAATCTTTTAAATCTTAAAATCTTAAAATGAAGAGAAGAAAGGAAGGTTAAAAAAATCCACTGTGACTTTCAATAAATCTGCAATTCTTTTCCCCTTTGTGTCTCTCGTAACACATGGCCACGGACTATATTTATGATGGTTACAAAAACTTTATAAGTAAATCTCCTTCCCATTTCACACATCTTGATTGTTGCACCGAGGTTTTCTTTGTATCCCCGAGAAGAGTGTCTGTGTCTGTTTTGTTTATCCTTGTATCTCCAGGGCCTGACAGTGTCTGCACTTAATATACCTGCAAGTATTCATTGATTGAATATATAGAACATAATGTGATTGCAGAGGCTTTTGATTTATAGACATTTTCTGAGTGATAGTACAACTTAATTTGTAGATGGTAGTTGAATTTTGAATGAATGTTTAAAAGTGGAAACTCAAGTGCTTATATGTTATTAAAATGAAAATAAAATGCAATAGAATGTTTTTTATAAATACCCAAGGGCTTATATATGAAACATCAATAAACTAGCTATTGAAAAACCCTAATTACTGGCAGTTTACCATGTAGATACTTATATGATGTTTCTACATGGAAGTTACTAATTTGAATTACTCTAGAAAAATAATGTATATAGGCGTTTTTAGTTTATCACTATAATATGGTGATGTACCCCCTCTTACTAGAATCCCACAGTGCCTAATAGTCATGAATAAATTTATAGACATGTTTTTCATATTGAAGCAAAATGACTATGAGCATGAAATATCCTCTTCTTTTAGTTTCCTTACTGCAGGCGAATACAACAAAGGACCTAATGGATAGTGAGAATAAATTACTATATGGAGAAATAAGAACTGTATGCCTATTACTAGTTTTTAGGTCCATAGACAAGGAAACAAAAATAGATCATACTGCTGGTCCATATTGGTATAAAATATAATTTTAATTCTAGTTTTAAAGTTGATTTTCAAATAAGTGTAATTTTTGAATTCAGCTAAATGTTGCCAGGAGAAGAAAATGAGTTTGGTATTTGCTGGCATATCAATTTGTAAACATGATCACAGATCATAAATTGCAAGAAATACAGTGCTGTTTATTTTTTAGATTGCAGTGAGAATTAGTTCACTGGAAAGAAAACAGAAAGGCATTTTAGCTAATTTGTATTGCTTCTTAAAAGCACAAACCTAATAAAATAGTATGTTAGGAAAGAAAAGCTTAGAAAACAAAGAACATGGAGAAACATTGAATAATCAGACTGCTAGGGATAAAAAGTAAAGCTTAAGGTATTAGCAGGATTAATTTTGCTCTTGCTTTCTGTAATGGATAGGGAGGGGAGAGAAGGGAGCTCTTGTTTAAATGTGCAAGGCTGTTTACATGGGTTATCTCACTTTTTATCCTCACATCAGTCCTTTTGGGCTGCTGTTGTTTTACTAATTTCAATATCAAAAAAATAAAGTTCAAGGAGGCTGGTTAAGTAAGTCGCACTACCATCTTATAAAAGCAGGCATTTGAATCTAGATCTACATAGCTCCAAAGTCCTTCCTCTTGCCACTATTTTCAGCTGTGCTCATCAAGGGGTGCCAGTAATTTGAGTCCTGACGCCACAGGCACAATGATCTGGTATTAAGAATCTACAACCTGGTGGGAATGACTTAAATTTGCCTTAACTGTAGCTTAACTTTGCCTTTGAGTATTTTTATTCCTATATTAACAGATGAAGAAATTGGAGTAGAGAAGTTAAAGGAAATTATGGTTACACAGGACACAAATTGCTGAAATGGAATTTGAAATCAGAAATGGTAACTCCAGAGCACACAAACTTAACTACTGTGCTAAAATGTCAGGCCTTATGGAAGAGGAAATATAATCCTTTCTCCCTACCACAGCTTTCATTATCTCCTGGTGATTTATGGGAAGGTGGCTGAGGATAAGGGGGCGAAGTGGGGAGGGGAGTGTAGAGGGAAGAGAACTCAAATGCAGTTCTTTAATTAATTACTTTGGTGTTTGTTTCATGCCTCTTACCTGCTTTTGATATATGTTGTGGGAGACAGGAAAACAAAAGGTATATTTGGATAGTGATAAATAGGAATATAAGGTATAAGGCTTTTAGCATGAGGTATGCAAGCTGGTAGTCAGAGATAAGACTGAAATGTGTGTTGAGGACAGATCAAGAAAGGAAGAAAAGATAAGAGTGGATTTTATATGGTGGTTGAAGAGAAACATTTATGATGGATACAATTAGAGATTTGCTTTTGGAAGATTAATCTGGCATAACTGTACATGTGAATTTGAGAGAGGAGACATTGGGATCAAAGTCCAACTGAAAAGCTATTTAAAAAATAATTTAGACTACATGAATTTATTAGGGAAATAATACTTGTTAAAACAGAAAAATCCCCCTATGTTAGTCATCTCAGGCTGCCATAACAAAACCATACACATAATGGTTTAAACAAAGGAAATGTATTTTCTTGCAGTTCATTCTGGAAGCTGGAAGACTGAGATTAGGGTGCCTGCAAGGGTTGGTTTCTGGTGAGAACACTTCCTGGGAGGTAACCTTCTCTATGTTATGACATGGCCGAGGGAGAGACAGCAAATTCCCTGGTGTCTCTTTATGAGGCCACTAACGCCATCATGAGGGCTTCCCTGGTAGCTCAATGGTAAAGAATCCACTTGCCAATGTAAGAGACACAGGGGACGCAGGTTTGATCCTTGGCTTGAGGAGATTCCCTGGAGAAGGAAATGCAACCCACTCCAGTATTTTTGCCTGGAGAATCCCACTGACAGAGATGCCTGGCGGGCTCCAGTCCACGGAGTCACAAAAGAGTCAGACGTGACTTAGCGACTAAACAACAACAATGCCATCATGAGCCCCACTCCTAACCCCTTCTAACCCTAATCACTTCCCAAAGGCCCCATATCAAATACTATCATACTGGAGTTTAGGGCTTCAACATATACATTATGGGGGAATATAAACATTCACTCCATTATACCCCACATCTTCATGGCTTAACTGAATAGAATTTAATGAAGTTTGACATGTTTTCCTTGGTGGGAAGTTTTCAATATGGGTCATGTTCAAAGTTGAGATTGATCCCTGCATGATGCATAATAGTTTCTACAGCAAGGAGTGAGTGTAGTTTTTTCTATGCTAGGTCTGAACATATCTCCTATTAGAGACTTAAGAATTATGAGATGAATTCTCTGCCTCCCACATACTCAATAATATAATATATTATCGTGTATGATACCAGGTAAT
The DNA here is from genome assembly GCF_032452875.1 of Bos javanicus. NCBI lineage: Eukaryota > Metazoa > Chordata > Mammalia > Artiodactyla > Bovidae > Bos > Bos javanicus. The sequence continues at coordinate 19,573,931 of NC_083871.1, read as the reverse complement.
CCCAGGAAACATACCCATTCAGAAAGAAGAGTAGGAACACACATCAGTCTCTGGTCCATTATGGCTCTGAAATCTCTCCATGGTATGAGAGTCCCCTTCCCTAGGGGTAGGGAGTGTCCCTTGATTGGGTAATTCTAGTTTCTGGGAGATGCGTCTCAGTCCATTGTTCTCTGTGTTTCTTAGGTCTTTTCTTTTAAAGAGTACTTTTCAGTATTCCCCTTGGTCTCACCTAAAATAAATACTGGAGAATATGCCCTCCCTGGGTACTTAGTAAATTTTTTTGAACCTGCTTTTTGTCTGAGGAAAGTTAGAGGCCAGGGGTTGTTCTAAGACTCTAATGTTCTCACATATTTCTAGTCTAGGTTCATGATTTATCTGACAGAAAAATGCTCTTGTAAACTTAATAGGCATTTAATCTGATTCCAGTGACTTTTACATGCCTATCACACACCTGCAGCTCTTTTAAAGACATAGATAGGTTTACTACATATCTTTTCTTTCTAACCACCTTCTTCTCTCTATTACTCTCACTCTCATCTCATTATGATCTCTTAGTGTTTCACCTTAATTGGAGTACCTTGGACTTATCAGACTCCGACAGCAGAAACATACCCTTAATTTATTTACCTTGGGGCATTTTGTCCAACTGAAAGTATTTACTGGGTGCCAACTCAATTTATGCACAAACCTTAGCTTTGATATTTGCCAGAGGCTCAGTTTTAATCAGTTTTAATTCACTGTTTTACTATTTGAGTTTGAAGAGAGTTACCTCTTTCAACTCTACAAATCACTGAATTTCTGCATTCTCTCTAAATCATATATTTCTGTTTCTTACCAGCCAATTCTTTTCACGAGCTTCTCATTTTCCTGTGATATCTCACTGAATGTAGGCAATGCCAACTAGAACGTGTTGCTAAACTTCATTTTCCAAACTTTTCCTTTAGGATCACAGTTTGTTAGGTATGTAATCTTCTATATAAGTTATTTCAGGGAACAGGTCTGCCAGATGTTTTGCCATGGCATAGTTTTTAGACAAACATATTTTCAGACTCTGAAAAGACTTTCCTTTTCACCTATTGCCTGAACCCAGTGCCACATTTGTAGATCAAATTGCCAACATTCACTGGATTATAGAGAAAGCAAGAGAATTCCAGAAAACAATCTACCTCTGTTTCATTGACTATGCTAAACCCTTTGACTGTGTGGATCATAACAAACTGTGGAAAGCTCTTAAAGAGATGGGAATACCAGACCATCTTACCCATCTCCTGAGAAACCTGTATGAGGGTCAAGAACCAACAGTTAGAATCCTGTATGGAGCAACTGATTGGTTCATGATTGAGAAAGGAGTACAATGGGGCTGTCTCCTGTCATCCTGTTTGTTTAACCTATATACTTAGCCCATCATGAGAAATGCTGGGCTAGATGATTTACAAGCCACAGTCAAGAATGGCGGGAGAAACATCAACAACCTCAGATAGGTGGATGCTACCACTCTAATGGCAGACAGTGAAGAGGAAATAAAGTGCCTCTTGATGAGGGTGAAGGAGGAGAGTGAAAGAGTAGGCTTAAAGCTAAATATTAAAAAAAAAACTAAGATCGTGGCATTCAGCCCCATTATTTCAAGACAAATAGAAGGAGAAAAGGTGGAAGTAGTGACAGTTTCTTCTTGGGCTCTAAAATCACTGCGGATGGTGACTGCAGCCATGCAATCAGAAGACGATTGCTTCTCAGCAGGAAAGTGGTGACAAACCCAGACAGTGTGTCAAAAAACAGACATTACTCTGCCAACAAAGGTCCATGTAGCCAAGGCTGTGGTCTTCCCAGTGGTCATGTACAGTTGTGAGAGCTTGACTACAAAAAAGGCAGAATGCCAGAGAATTGATGCCTTCGAACTGTGGTGCTGGAAAAGACTCCTGAAAGTCCCTTGGACAGCAAGGAGATCAAACCAGTCAATCTTAAGGGAAATCAACCCTGAATATTCACTGGAAGGACTGATGCTGAAGCCCAGTCTCCAGTATTTTAGTTGTCTTATGCGAACAGCTGCCTCATTGGAAAAGTCCTTGATGCTGGGAAAGATTGAGGGTTGAGATGACTGGATGGCATCACCAATGCGATGGAAATGAACTGGGGCAAACTGCGGGAGAAGGTGAGGGACAGGGAGGCCTGGCGTGCGGCAATCTGTGGCATCGAAAAGAGTTGGACACGACTGGGCAACTGAACAACAACAACAATTGTTTTGGCAGCACCTGACTGGAAGGTACTAATTTTTACATTTTTCAGGATAGGCTAGATTATGACATAGAAACGAAACTCCTAAATATCAGTGGCTTACTAAACCAAATTTGTTTTTCTTTTATGCTACATGCTTACTGTGAGTTGGGTAAGAGGTTCTGTTCATAGTAGTCACTAAGGAATCAAGGCTAGTGGAAATTTCAACCAAATACTTTCTTCCAAAACCATAGGGTAGCCCACCTGTTCTCATTTTTTTGGTTATTTCCCAGTCTTAGCACTGAAAACCCTGCTTCCAATGAACCCAGTCAAACCAGAACAGTGTTTCTGGTATTGTTCTGGTCTTTCATCCAGAACTCCTGTGTCCTAGGGAATCGCTCAGTTCTGGGGAAATTGAGGTAACTGGTCACCTGACACAATCAGTACAGCAGTGGGAAGGAAACGTTATTCTTAGGCCATCAGACCAAAAATGACACCTGCCACTGTTCCTTCCTCTCATTAGTCAGTGTGAGTCGGATGGCATTGTCTCAGATCAAAGTGGGCAGAGAAGAGCAACTGACCATGTGTTTACAAGGCAGAGTCAGAAATGTTTGGTGAACAGTGCAAACTACCACAGGAAGAAGACAAAGTAGTTTAATAAGCAGCTGGTTAGATCATAACATATAAAAGAAATGGGTGGCAGTTTAAGATATTAAAACATATGAAAAGTTATACACATAAAATCAATATAAATATGATAAAAGCTGGTATTTAAAAAGGAACCTAGAAAATAAATTAGATCCCAAAGATAACAGATCTGCTTATGAACTATAAATTTAGCAACAAATACTTTCTTGGTTCTAGTTAGTATGTATACATGTACATGTGGTGGTGGATATAATACATGTAGAATTTTAAGCTCAGTTACTCTCTGAGAATTTTGTAGAATATATGAGCAATGAATGCAAATCAGTCACTTGTAAAAGTTTCTCTTTCTGAGCTCTGCCAATGTGAGAATGAACTAAGAATTTCCAAATTTACCAGTTACTAGAGTATAGGTGCAGAATAGTGTCTAATCATTTATTCATCTATCAACTTATTCAGTAAGTATTTATTTAGTGACATAAACTGTGGATATAGGGAGAGAACATGTAAGGAGGTAGACAGAAAATGCTCCTCTTCTCATTGGAGGAGACAGATAAACAGGTAAATATGTTAGATTGTGATAATTACTGTGAGGGGAATGAACAGGATGACTAGATAGAGAACAAAGAGAGAGGGCACAGAACGGGTAGGAAGTATTTTGATTCGAATCATAGGGAAATTTCTCTGTGAGGAATTATATAGTAGGAATAAGCTGCCAAGGGAAGAGCTGGAATAGCTTTATAGCCACAAGTGTTACCAAGTACAAAGACGCTGAGGTTGCAGTAGTGCAGTAGTAGTGTTAATCGCTCAGTCATGTCCGACTCTTTGCTTCCCCATGGACTGTAGCCCACCAGGCTCCTCTGTCCATGGAATTCTCCAGGCAAGAATACTGGAGTGGGTTGCCATTCCTTTCTCCAGGGGATCTTCCCAACCCAGGGATCGAACCTGGGTCTCCTACATTGCAGGCAGATTCTTTATTTTCTGAACCACCATGGAAGCCCTGAGGATTCAAAGAGGAACCAAATAAAGCCAATATGGTCAGAGTATAGCCTTGGGAAAATTGATACAAAAAGAAGTGGAAGAAGAGGTAAGAGCCAGGCCAGGGTAAAGAGTTTGGACTTTATTTTGATCATAGATTTTTATTCAGTAAGTGATATGATCTACTTTTTGTTTTACAAAGAATAATCTGATTGCTGTTTGGAGTATGGATGGAAGAAGGCAAGAAAAAAAGTAAGGAGGCTAGTTACAAGACACTTTAAACAATCTTGGTGAGACATAGTGGACTTTGAATTAAGGGGGTGGCAATGGGTATGGTGGGGCTTCCCTGGTGGCTCAGCAGTTAAGAATCACCTGCCAATGCAGGAGACATGGTTTGATCCCTGATCTGGGAAGATGCCCTGGAGAAGGAAATGGCAATCCACTCCAGTATTCTTGCCTGGGAAATCCCATAGACAGAGGGGCCTCATGGGCTATAGTCCATGGTGTCATGAAGATTCAGACACGACTTAGTGAACAAACAGCAGCAACAACAAAAATGGGTATGGAGAGAAAAGGATAGATTTTAGATACAATGTGGAGGTAGTAGCAGTGGGATCTGATGATGAATGTGATGGTAAAGAATCTGCCTGCCATATAGGCGACCTAGGTTTAATTCTTGAATTGGGAAGATCCACTGAAGAATAGAATGGCTACCACTCCAGTGTTCTCACCAGGAGAATCCCATGAACAGAGGAGCCTGTTGAGCTACAGTCCATGGGGTTGCAGAGTCAGACACGACTGAGCAACTAACACTGACTGATTGACTGAAGAAGGAAAAGAAAGAATAGGATCAAAGATTACTCTTTAGTTTTTGGGCTTTAGCCATCTACTGTGTGGATATACCCTTTACTGATCTATCAGAAACCTGGAAAGAAACAAGATCTGTGGGAAAATCAAGAATTCTGCTTAGATAGTTTGATTTACTTGTTGGACATCCAAGTGGAAATATCAAGTAAGCACTTAGATACGTGGTTCTGGAGACCTGGAGAGATATACGTAATGACACTCATGAGACATCAACATATTGGTGTATTGTAAGGTAAGGTAGTGGTTAAGGAAACATAGGGAGAATGTGCAGATATGAAAGAAAAGAAGTCCTGTGCTGATTTGGAGGCACTCCAAGATTTAGAGACTTTGTAGAGAAGATAGAACAGAAAAGGAGACTGAGAAGATCCAGCTGTAACACAGAGTGTAGTGTACTGAACATGGATAGAGGAGACTGTTTTAAGGGAGTGGTGGTGGTGGTAGTGAATTGTGCTATTGCTGCTGAAAAGTTCAATAAAGAAAAAAAACAACCATCAAATTTGTCAACATGAGAACTGCAACAAGAGCAATCTCTATGGAATAGGTTGAGGGATGAGTGTAAAATGAGGAAATGGAGACAGTGGGTGTAGATAAAATCTCCAGGCATAAAGTAATCATATCAAATATAAACAGCAGTAATATAATTAAATTGTTAACTTAATATACCCCAGTAAACAAAAATATTACCAATTCATAATTATATCACTTATCTCTAGATGGAAATTAATTACAGAAGGTGATAGTGTAATTGGCCCTAAAAATGGGAGGCCCAAGTCCAGAAATCTACCAGTTATTCCAATAGTCTCAGAGGGAGGGTGACAATGAACCTAGAGAGAACTGCTGTCATCACCATAGAGACGGCTTTGGTGAAGAGCAAGGAGAATTCTTCATAGTTCACTATTGTCTGAGTGAAAATTACCTTCATTAGGTTAAATTTTATTTCTCTTTCCTTTGATTTCTTGCCTCCCAAACAACCATCTGACTAATAAAATTCTGTGTCCCAAAGTAACTGATACCAGAGAGAAGGGAAAGAAAAACAAAGAGGAGTTTTGATGGAAGGCAGAATGAATGGAAGGATTCATTTTGGAGATGAGATGTTTCTGGTTTCCATTTTTGTTTTTTCTCCCTAAGAAGAAAATAAAGAAGATAGTATGCAATCACACAGCGAAATATGTAGTAACAGACCAAGTGTGGAGCTTGGGTTGCCATAACAGCGTACCACACACTGGATGGTTTAGACAACAGAAATTTATTTTCTCACACTTCTGGAGGTTGGAAATCCAAGATCAAGGTGCCAGGAAATTCAGTTTCTGGTAATATGTCTTTCCCTGGCTTGCAGATTGCCTTCTCCCTGTTCCCTTTCATGAACTTTATTTTGTGTGTGTGTGTGTGTGACGAGAAATCTCTGATGTCTTTTCCTATTCTTATAAGAACACTAGTCCTACCAGATAAGGGTTCTACCCTTATGATCTCATTTAACCTTCATTACCTAAAGGCCCTATCTCCATATACAGTCACTTTGAGGGTTTGGGCATATGAATTTGAGGGGAACACTATTCAGTTCATAACAAATGGTTTTACTCTTAAAAAAGGAGGATGCATTTTCTATTGACTAGATAATAATCAATAGAAATTATTGAAAAATATGAAAGGATTGTGTAGCCATATTACAGTTTGACTACATTTCAAAGCAAGACAGCAGCATGGGAGTGGGAATTCATATAAAGGCCAGAGGTTAAATAGATTTGAAAATTGGAATAGTAGACATAAACAAGAATGTCCAGGAGTATGGGGGAGATGTGGGCAAGAGAAAATATTGTTAATGTGGGCTTCTTTAAAATGGTTGGCCACTGGATTTAAACTAACGCTTTCCTAAATTTTTTCATGTCAATGGCAGGAAAATGACAAAGCAATGACAATTTTTGTAGCATTTTGAGGCATCTATATGGGTCTTGGTGGAAAAAATTTATATTATCAATTTTACATTTTAGTAACATATACTTAGGGAGAATAATGAATAGAAAATACTACAGAAGATATTACTTTTGAATTTGTTTGCAATTCTAAATAAAATCCTTTAAAATGTCTTAATGAAAAATTTCAGTTTGTTTTCTGAGCATATCATTTTTAATATCAGAATTTTTTCCCTTTAGAATAGCCATATGCCATTATTGATTAAGACTTTTAAGTGGTGATACATTTAAATTCTTGATAGTCATTATTGATATAATAAGTAAGTATATAATAAAAATTAAAATAGAATTTTTAGGACATTTGTAGGAATTGAAATCAGTTTCAAAAATGATTTTAAAAAGTTTTTTTTCACTGGCAAATGTAATATTGGACTTTCTCTAAAATAGTAAAGAGATTGAAATCCAGTTAAACTTCTCCAGACCAAGAATTTAAATGCATTTGCATTGTTAGAAGAATCTTCCTGTCACTAGCTTGGTGGCTGCAGAAGGGACAAATTAACCATGACTTATTTAGGAGGACATTTTGGGATGTAGTCTCCATCTGTGCCTGCCCAGGGTTCTGCCTGACCTCTTCACTCCAAATCCTGGAGCATGGGCTGTATTACCTGATTGACTGGAACACAAACTCCTTCAACAGCTTCCTAAGCCACTTGTGGGGAATGGGCAGTGACTGAGTGCTGAAACACTTGAGGATGTCCAAGTGATAGAACACAGCCTTGTCCATGCTCATCATTGTGTGACAGAATGGGAGGCACCAAGGGTTACTCATTTTTTGTGGGCAGCACTTGAGTTGCCTCCTGAGGAGCCCCAGAGAAGGCTGCTATCTGCCAGGGTTTACCAAATGGAATAGTGGTCGATCCAGACCCCACCATACTTCTTGAAGATTAAATAGAACATCATTTTAGGTAGCTCTAAGTTTTGCAAAGAGACAATTATAATAAAATCAGAAGAGGGATGATGGTTTCAAGAACTAGGAGAAGTTGTAATGAGGAAAAAGAATAGGTTCATTCTACTCAGAGCTTACATTCTAAAAATTCTGTCCATGTCCCCCGCTTTGTGCTTAAAATATAAAAAACACAAAATGATGTGTTTATTCAGACCAGTGGATCATCCAACTCAATCCTTTTATATACTAGCACCAAGAAATATTTTATAGGAAAACATAATTCTTTCCAAGCAAGGAATAATACCAAATTTGCTTAGTTAAAAAAAAAAAAAAACAAGCTATCTATTGTAGATAAGTCATCTGTGTATTTGTGTCAGTCTTCTTGAATATAATGTAGTACTCGTCTGGTAGTAGCCAATATACATTTTAAACAGCTTTATTGAGATGTTATTTGCATACTATGCAATTCATCCTTGTAAAGTGTATAATTCCATGATTTTTCATATGTTCACAGAGATGTGCAACTGTCACCACATTCAATTTTAGAGCATTTTCTTCACCTCAGGAAATAACTCTGTAACCTTTAGCTATTATCATCCTACTGCCCCATAACTTTCTTAGCTCTAAGCAACCAGTAATTTACCTTCTGCCTGTAGATATTGCCTATTCTGGCCTTTCAAATGAATGGAATCATATAATATGGAGGCTTTTGTGACTAACTTTTTTCACTTAGCATAATGTTTTTTTTAAGATTCATCTGCTGCTGCTGCTAAGTCGCTTCCGTCGTGTCCAACTCTGTGCGACCCCATAGACGGCAGCCCACCAGGCTCCACCCTCCCTGGGATTCTCCAGGCAAGAACACTGAAGTGGGTTACCATTTCCTTCTCCAATGCATGAAAGTGAAAAGTGAAAGTGAAGCCGCTCAGTCGTGCCCAACTCTTAGCGATCCCATGGACTGCAGCCTACCAGGCTCCTCCATCCATGAGATTTTCCAGGCAAGAGTACCGGAGTGGGTTGCCATTGCCTTCTCCATTAGATTCATCTAAGTTGTACCAAAAGGCTTCCCTGGTGGTTCAGACAGTAAAGAATCTGCCTGCAATACATGAGTGAAAGTTGCTCAGACGAGTCTGACTCTTTGCGACCCCATGGACTGTAGTCTGTGGAATTCTCCAGGTCAGAATACTGGAGTGGGTAGCCTTTCTCTTCTCCAGGGGATCTTCCCAACCCAGGGATGGAACCTAGGTCTCCCACATAGCAGGCAGATTCTTTACCAGCTGAGCCACTAGGGAAGCTCAAGAATACTGGAGTGGGTTACCTATCCCTTCTCCAGTGGATCTTCCCGACACAGGAATCGAACCAGTGTTTCCTGCATTGCAGGCTGATTCTTTATCAGCTGAGCTACCAGTGAATCACACAGTACAGGAGACCCTTGTTCAGTCTTGGGTTGGGAAGATCCCCTGGAGAAGGGAATGGCAACCCACTCCAAAATTCTTGCCTGGGAAATCTCATGAACAGAAGAACCTGGAGGGCTACAGTCCAGGCAGTCACAAAGAGTTGGAGACAACTGGGCGACTAACACTTTTCAAACTGTACCCCAAAATGTACAAACTACCATACACTTGTGCTCATTTCACATGCTGGCAAGGTTATGCTGTAAATCCTTCAAGCTAGACTTCAGCAGTACTTAAATGGAGAATTTCAAGATGTATAAGCTAGGTTTAGAAAAGGCAGAGGAACCAGAGATCAAATGTCAACATTCCTTGGAACATGGAGACAGCAAGGGAGTTCCAGAAAAACATCTACTTCTGCTTCACTGACTATGCTAAAGCCTTTGTGTAGATCACAGCAAACTGGGGAAAAATTCTTGAGAAGATGGGAGTACCAGACTACCTTACCCCTCTTCTGAAAAACTTGTAAGTGGGTCAAGAAGCAACAGTTAGAACTGAACATGGAACAACTGACTGCTTCAAAATTGGAAAAGGAGTCCAACAAGGCTGTATATGTCACCCTGCTTGTTTAACTTCTATGCAGAGTACATCATGTGAAATATGAGGCTGGATGACTCACAAGCTGGAATAAAGATTGCCAGGATAAATATTAACAGACTCAGATATGCAGATGAAACCACTCTAATGGCAGAAAGTGAAGAGGAGCTAAAGAGCCACTCGATGAGGGTGAAAGAGCAAAGTGAAAAAGCTGGTGTGAAAATAACATTCAAAACACTAAGATCATGGCATCTTGTCCCATCACTTTATGACAAATAGAAGGTGAAAAAGTGGAAGCAGTGACAGGTTTTATTTTCTTGGGCTCCAAAATTGCTCAAGATGGTAACTGCAGCCATGAAATGGAAAGACTCTTGCTCCTTGGATGAAAAACTATGACAAACCTAGGCAGTGTATTCAAAAGCAGAGATTGCTTTCTGACAAAGGTCCATATAGTCAAAGCTACGGTTTTTCCAGTAGTCACGTACAGATATGAGAGCTGGACCATACAGAAGACGGAGAGCTGAAGAATCGATGCTTTTGAATTGTGGTATTGGAGAAGACTCCTGAGTGTCACTTGGACCACAAGGAGATCAAACCAGTCAATCCTACAGGAAATCAACCTTGAATATTCATCGCAAGGATTGTTGCTGAACAATCAGTTTGGCCACCTGATTTGACTCATTGGAAAAGACCCTGATGTTGGGAAGGATTGAGGGCAGGAGGAGAAGGGAATAGCAGAGGATGATATGGTTAGATAGCATCACTGACTCAATGGACATGAATCTGAGCAAATTCTGGGAGATAATGGAGGACAGAGGAGCTGGCTTGCTTCAGTCTGTGAGGTTGCAAAGAGCCAGACATGACTTAGCAACTTAGCAACAACAACAGCTGTACTATTTATCAATACTTCTTCTTTTTATGGCCAAATAATATTTCATTATATGAATATACTACATTTTATTTTTGCATTTGTCCACTGACTGATATTTGGGTCTCCCCCTGACATTTTGTCTACTATGATGAATGCTGCTATAAGTATTCCTACACAAGTTTTTGTGTTGGCATATATTTTATTGCTCTGGGGTGTATATCTAAAAGTTGAATTGCTGGGTCATGTGGTAGCTCTGTGTTTAATCATTTGAGAAACTACAAGAATGTTTTCTAAAGTGACTGAAGTATTTTATATTCTCATCAACAGTGTGTGGGTGCTCTGATTTCTCTACATCCTCATCAGCTCTTGTTATTATCTGACCTATTAATTCTTGCCATCTCAGTGGGTGTGAAGTGGTATTTCATTTTGTTTTCGATTTGCAAACTTTCTGTTGACTAATGATATTGAGAATCTTTCCATATGCTTATTGGCTATTTGTATATCTTCTTTAGAGAAATGCTCATTTAAAAAACCAGGTTCTGGCAGATGGCGTTACCTGGAACCTGAGAGGCTATACAAGGGTGTCGGAGGCCTGGTGAGAGACAATGGCCAAGAACAAACTAAGAGGGCAGAAGTCCAGGAATGTATTCCACATAGCCAGCCAAAAAAGCTTTAAGGTTAAAAATAAAGCAAAACCAGTTACCACTAATCTTAAGAAGATAAACATTGTGAATGATGAAAAAGTTAACAGAGTGAATAAAGCTTTTATAGATATACAGAAGGAACTGGCAAACTTCTCAAAAGGCCTTTCCCTTGAACCTCTGCAGAAACAACTGATACCTCAGCAGTGTCATGAAAATGTACCAGTTAATGTTGGTGAAGCTACCAGATTAATGGCTCAGTTGTAATATACCAATGATGCATCAAATTCCCCAAAAAGACCAATAAATTTAATCTTTTATAAAAAAAATAAAAAATAAAAAACCAGGTTCTCTCTCTTTTTTTTTTTTTTTAAATGAGCTGTAATAATTCTTTACATAACCTAGATGTAAGGTCCTTATCACATATGTGATTTAAAAGTATTTTCTTTCATTGTATTATATATGTTATGTTTTTTATTTTTTTTAATGGTGTCTTAGAGAAGGAAATGGCAACCCCCTCCAGTACTCTTGCCTGGAAAATCCTGTGGACGGAGAAGCCGGGTAGGCTATAGTCCATGGGGTCGCAAAGAGCGACACGACTGAGCGACTTCACTTTCACTTTGAAGCACAAAAATTTTAAATTTTGGGCTTCCCTGGTGGTCCAGTGGCTAAGACTCCACACTCTCAATGCAGGAGGCCCCAGTTTGATCCCTGGTCGGGAACTAGATCCCCCATGCTGCAACTAGGAGCTCGAATGACACAACTAAAGATCCCCTGTGCCACCCCATGCCATAACGGAGATTGAAGATCCCATGTGCCACAACTAAGACCGGGTGCGGCCAAGTAAATAAATAAATATTTAAAAATCCTTTGAATTTTAATGAAGTTATTTTTTTTCTTCTGTTGCTCATGATTTTAGTGTCATATTTAAGAATTCTTTGTCAAATACTGTGTTTTCTATGAATTTTATAGTTTCAGCTTTTACATTTAGGGACTTTGATCCAGTTTGAATTGTTTGGTATCTGTTGTTAGGTAAAGATGTTTTGATTACCTACTATTTATCTAGTTGGTGAGGGAGGTATCCTCTATCATAAATAGTATGAGATGGCTGAACACATAATATCTAGCACTGGACAGATGAAATCCAATAGAAGATTGTCAATCAATCATGCTTGCAGCCCCAGAGAGGACACAGCATATCATACAGAGCCACATGGGGGCTGCACTTGAGAATAGTAAGGATAAGCAGAGGCTGTGGGAGCCAGACTTTGGAATATCCAGAGGATGAGGTGATCACTGGCTCCCACGGGAGATCATTGGCTTGGTTGTGATTGGCTTGTTTAAATTTCATGGACTGGCAAGGAGATAAAGCCCATTAGACTGAGGATGGAGTGTGTTGTACCTGGTGCAGCTGACAGAGGAACTAGTCAGATGGGAAACCTTTCCTGTGGGGTGGGGGGCATATCTCACAAGAACAAGGAATCTTATGCTTAAGACTTTGGGGCCCTGCAAGGCTCAAAGAAGTCAACGCAGCACAGGAAATGTTAGACTTTGTAATGTGCTGTGCTTAGTCACTCAGTCGTGTCTGACCCTTTGCAACCCCATGGACTGTAACCCGTCAGGCTCCTCTGTCTGGGGGTGGGTTGCCATGCCCTCCGCTAGGGGATCTTCACAACCCAGGGTTGGAACCCAAGTCTCCTGCACTGCATGTGGGATTCTTTACCATCTGAGCCACTAGGCAAGCCCAAGAATACTGGAGTGGGTAGCTTATCCCTTCTTCAGGGGGTCTTCCTGATGCAGGAATCAAACCAGGGTCCCCTGCATTGAAGGCAGATTCTTTACCAGGTGAGCTATCAGGGAAGCCCAGATTTTGTAATACCAGAAAACAATTCTTTTGTATGTGGCCATCCAGTTGTCCCAACACCATTTGTTGTAAAAATTATTCCTTCCCCATTGAATGGTCTTGGCAACCTTGTTGAAAATCAGTTGTCCCACAGATGTATGTGTTCAGTTCTGGATTCTCAGATCTATTCCAGTGATCTGTCAGTATATATCTTTTTCTAGTACCACACTGTCTTGATTAAAAAGCAGAGACATTTGTCAACAAAGGTCCATCTAGTCAAGGCTATGGTTTTTCCAGTGGTCATGTATGGATGTGAGAGAGTTGGACTATAAAGAAAGCTGAGGACAGAAGAATTGATGCTTTTGAACTGAGGTGTTGGAGAAGACTCTTGAGAGTCCCTTGGACTGCAAGGAGATCCAACTGGTCCATCCTAAAGATTAGTCCTGGGTGTTCCTTGGAAGGACTGATGTTGAAGCTAAAACTCCAATACTTTGGCCACCTCATGTGAAGAGCTGACTCATTTGAAAAGACACTGATTCTGGGAGGGATTGGGGGCAGGAGGAGAAGGGGACGACAGAGGATGAGATGGCTGGATGGCATCACTGACTTGATGGACGTGAGTCTGAGTGAACTCCGGGAGTTGGTGATGGACAGGGAGGCCTGGCATGCTGCGGTTCATGGAGTCGCAAAGAGTTGGACACAACTGAGTGAGTGAACTGACTGACTGTCTTGATTTCCATTGCTTTGTAGTCAGATCAGATTCAGATCAGTCGCTCAGTTGTGTCCGACTCTAACCCATGGAAAAGAAATGCAAAAAAGCAAAATGGCTGTCTGGGGAGGCCTTACAAATAGCTGTGAAAAGAACAGAAGCGAAAAGCAAAGGAGAAAAGGAAAGATATAAACATCTGAATACAGAGTTCCAAAGAATAGCAAGAAGACGCAAGAAGAGCAAATAGCAATAGCAAATAGCAAGAAGAGATAAGAAAGCCTTCCTCAGTGATCAATGCAAAGAAATAGAGGAAAACAACAGAATGGGAAAGACAAGGGATCTCTTCAAGAAAATCAGAGATACCAAAGGAACATTTCATGCAAAGATGGGCTCAATAAAGGACAGAAATGGTATGGACTTAACAGAAGCAGAAGATATTAAGAGATGGCAAGAATACACAGAAGAACTGTACAAAAAAGATCTTCACAAACCAGATAATCACGATGGTGTGATCACTCACCTAGAGCCAGACATCCTGGAATGTGAAGTCAAGTGGGCCTTAGAAAGCATCACTACGAACAAAGCTAGTGGAGGTGATGGAATTCCAGTTGAGCTATTCCAAATACTGAAAGATGATGCTGTGAAAGTGCTGCACTCAAAATGCCAGCAAATTTGGAAAACTCAGCAGTGGCCACAGGACTGGAAAAGGTCAGTTTTCATTCCAATCCCAAAGAAAGGCAATGCCAAAGAATGCTCAAACTACCGCACAATTGTTTTGTAGTACATATGGAAATTGGAAAGTGTGAGTTTTCTACTTTTTCTTATTTTCCAGGATTGGAAATATTTTCTTCATCCAACTTTAGAGTTAAGTGATTTTGGAAAAACTGGTGCTAGCTTTATGAAACCAGAGATATTATAAGACTAGTTAACCATGTTACCTGAAAAAGAGAAAAAAGCAGCCCATGTAACACTTGTTTTTTTTTTTTTAATTATTTTTACATTTTAATGAGATTTGAATACAAATATACATAGATCATATAGTTAAGTTACATTATTAACTTCTTTAGCATTTTGTCGAAATAATGTTTATACCTGATATTTTATATAAAATAAAAATTTCACTATACTTACTATGTAAATTAGCCCCAAACAATTTGGCTGTTACCTTTAGCTATAAACAGATATGACAAATTCAAGCTGATTTGGGAAATTATTTAATCAGTTAGAGACAAAATGTGTGCAAATGAAAATGAAATGTCATGTCTTACAAATCAATTTCAAGCTGAAATAATTTAATTTCTACATACAATTGGAGTTTTCCATACATATTAACAATGTAGTCAAAGCTACATTTTTACCTTTATATCACTATGATGTTTTTCAAGGATGTGTTAATGTGAGTTACAGGAAATGAGACTGCATGTATAAAGTTTACCAGAATGAAACTTAGAAGGAAAAAACACAAATTATATATATTTTTATTAGGTTTATTGCATATTTATATTTAATATATGGACTTTACATTTAAATGACATTTACAAAAAATAAAAGCTAACGTTTCTATGTTCCTCACAATGGTCTGGCCTTGTGCTTTATGTACTTTTTAATCTTTAAATTAGCCTATAAGGTAGGCACTCTCATTATCATACCACTTTTATAATAAAGAAACAGATGCTTAGAAAATTTAAATAACCTGCTTGTGATTATGTTGCTAATGATTGGTAAAGCTGAAATGAATCTCTGTCTTTCTGACTATAAAACTCATATTCTTATAAGACATGCTGTAATACTCCTGCTGCCTCTCATAATATTCTCATATTTAACGAAATTCTGGAGAACTGTATGACTAATAAAGAAAATACGAATAAAGCAAAAAACATTTCAGATTAATACTGCTCTTTCAAATAGAAATTTTATATGACTTTTCCCAGTGTACACTTCAAAGTCTCAACAGATGTTTGAACAAGATGTCTTGACTTAAATTTGCTCTAAGAATGTTGAGAAGTTTGATGGGATTAGTAGAAAACAGTTAATTGTCCATTTAAGTACAGAAACTTTTTTTTTTTTTATAAAAATCTGTCTTAAAAAAGGGATAGCTTGAATTGACTTAGAAGAAGACTTCAGGCTTTCTTTTTAAAATTAATTCTTTATTTCATTGAAGTACAGTTGATTTACAATAGTTCCAGGTGTACAACATAGTGATGTTGAATATTTTTGTAGATTACACTCCATTTAAAGTTGGTGTAAAGTACAGCCTACATTCCCTATGCTGTACAATATATCCATGTAGTTTATTTTTATCCACACTAGTTTGTACCTCTTTATCCCCTACCCTTATCTTGCCCATTCCCCCTTCCCTCTCCCACTGATATCCATTAGTTAGATCTCTATATCTGTGAGTCAGAAGCAGACTCTTTCTTTGTTCTGGAAAAAAACTGCCATGGGCCATTTTGTTACACAAAACTACCAAGGAAATTGGAGGAGTTTGGGAATCTGTGGCTCTAAGGGGCTAAACTGTCCTTTATGGTGCATCAAGGTTTGTCTAGGAATAGATATATCTGCATTTCTGCAGAAAGTGTTTCCTTTGGAGAAGAGTTTCTTTTTCTATATATGTCATCAAGCAGATCTATGCCTGCTAACTGGTGTGCTGCAATTATGTGCTTGCTTTAGCAACAGCTCACAGGCAATCTGCTCCTGAGGACAGGAAAAGTCAATTCATTGAACACATACCTATAGAACATCATTTGTGGATCAGACACTGTGGAAGGTGCTAGAATACAGAAGGAAAAGTGATACAAAAATCCATGTAGCCTCTATTCTAGTAGAGGAAGGCAGATAACAGTGGTAAGTAAAATGTGTTGTGTATCAGATGTTGAGAAGTGCTCTGGAGAAAAATAAATGCAACAGAGAGTGGGGAATGTGTTAGATGGATTCCCAATGCTGTTTACATGGAACACACACGGATGCTCAGTCACATCGACTCTTTGCAACCATGAGCTGTAGCCCACTTGGCTCCTCTGTGCATGTTGATTTCCCAGGCAAGAATACTGGAGTGGGTTGCCATTTTCTACTCCAGGGGATCTTCCGGACACAGGGATACAACCCATGTCTCTTGCGTCTCCTGCATTGACAGGTGAATTCTTTACAATTGAATCACCTGGGATGCCACTGTTTACATATTTATTTAGAAATTACTTTAAACTTACAGGAAAAAAGGGTTCAAGAAACTACTGTTTATATGAACCATAGAGGAAGTGGCTATCACTCCTGAACAACTTTGTCCTACACAACCATAACAGAGCAATAAGAATTAGGATATTAGCATCGATCCTTTACTGCCATCTCATTTTGTTTCATCAGTTGTCCTCGTAATGTTCTTTATGCAATAGGACTCTAACTAGGATCACGTATTACATTTGGTTGTCATGTCCTTTTTGTGTCCTTCAATCAAAAACAGTTTTTCATTGATGGGGGAATCCTTACACAATGTATACGTGTATCAAATTATTATATTGCACACTTTAAATATCTTAGAATTTTATTTGTCAAGTATATTTCAATAAAGCTGGGAAAAAGCACAGTTTTTCGATGTTTCTTTGACTTTCAACCTTGACACTTGTGAAGAGTTCTGGCTGAACATTTTGTAAAGTGTCCCTGTATATGGATTTATCTGATGATTCCTGATGATTAGATTCCAATTATACATTTTTGGTAAAATGCAACATAAGTAAAGTTGTGTTCTTATTTTATCCTGTCAAGTGATAGGTGATTTCAGTTTGTCTCATAATTGATAACATTAACTTTGATCACTTCATTAAGAAGTAGGCATCGCCACTGTAAAATTACTCTTTTTCCTTTTGTAATTAAAAAAGCATTTTTTTAATTGAGCAGGTATTTTGAGAGTATGTAAATGTCCCATTTTGCATTGACTTTCATCCACTAGATATAGCATCTATCTATATTTCTTGCTTGATTACTACTATGATGGTCCATTAGTTTCACTATATTTATTAGTCATCATTCTACTACAGAGAAAATCTTTCCCTTCTCTCCATTTATTTGTTATTTTAAATCTTTATATCAAGGTGAATTCATGAATTTTGTTTTATTCAGCAGGTTATATTTTTTTAGCATTGTTATTTAATTTTTTGCTCAAATTTTCCCAGATTTGGCCAGTGGGGTCCCTTTCAAGCTGACATCTATGTCATTTTGACAAAACCTCATCTTTGTGCACTTTCTTTCTCTCTAGCATGTTAGATGCTTCGGGATTATCTTGTAATTTCTCTGCCCTGCCCTGTAATCAATCACTTTAAAAGATCCCTGGAAGTGGAAGTTTAGTTCAGTTCAGTTCAATTGCTCAGTCGTGTCCGACTCTTTGCGACCCCATGAATCGCAGCATGCCAGGCCTCCCTGTCCATCACCAACTCCCGGAGTTCACCCAGACTCACGTCCATTGAGTCAGTGATACCATCCAGCCATCTCATCCTCTGTCGTCCCCTTCTCCTCCTGCCCCCAATCCCTCCCAGCATCAGTCTTTTCCAATGAGTCAACTCTTTGCATGAGGTGGCCAAAGTACTGTAAGTGGAAAATGACACTGAATATTTGGAAACTAAGATCTGAGTGCTAGATATGCTTGTGGCTAATAAGAGTTTGCTGCCCCTAGATCTTTTTAATGGACAGAGCTGGGATTATATGTATGATTATACACACATATACATATACACATTTACATACATGTTTATTTCTATATCTAATATACTGAAAGCATGAGTTAATATTAGCTTCCAGCTCCAGTCCAACACCACAGTTCATTTTAATTTTCTCCTTTTCCACATTTGTAAATCTCTTCTCCCCCAGTAGAAGCTTGGCTGCCATTACCTTTAACATGTTTTTGTATTAGATCACTTCTTGCTGAATATAACCAGTTTCCTGATGCTGCTACCAGCCCTCACTTCCTCATGGCTGAACTCTTCACTCTCTACTCATCTTTTCCTTTTTAGATCTTGACATCTGACTTTAAGCTTCCTCTGACCGTGGCCCATTCATTGATGTCTTCCTCATCTCATCGATTCTTATGTATTGCACAGGTTTGCTGCCCCTTAACTCTACCCTGCATGAATGTTTAATTTTCTGGGCTTCGGAGTAAATTATTTAGGAAGGCAGGAAGAATACTAGGTTGCCATTTTTAATGGAATGGTCAGGAAACACCTTGCTAAGAAGATTAAATTTGAGGGATGGTTTGAAGTTGGTGAGGGAGTGAATCCTGCGGGTATTTGGAGAAGAGTATTCCAGGCAGCGGTAGTAACATGTGCAAAGGCCCTGAGGCACAAAGATATCCTGTGAGTTAAAGGCAAGGAGGCCACCATCACTGAAGCAAATGAGCAAAGGAGAGAGTGATAAATCAGGTCAGAGAGGTATCAGGAGGCCAGATTCTGTAGGACTTTGTAGACCAATGCACAGTTTTGGCTCTTCTGTAAGTAAGCTGGAGTGCCATAGGAGGGCTTTGAGCAACAGAGCAATGAATTTCACTTTGGGTTTAAAAGGTGACATTGGTTCCTATGTTGAGAATAAACTCTGTATGTGAGTGGTGATGAGGGGATGGAGGGAGATGGAAGTTGAAAGCAAGTAAAACAGCCAAAAATACTCTTAGAGTGATGAGAAGAGAAATTAGCTATGGAGGTCATGCAAAGTGGTCAGGATCTGGATATATTTTGAAGGGAAAGCTGATGGGATTTGTGATGGGTTAGATATAGAGCTTTGTATAAAAGATATATAGATAACACATACTTAATCACTGAAATGTAAGCTTAAGGGAGTCAGAGATGAGAGTTGGACTATAAAGAAAGCTGAGCACAGAAGAATTGATGCTTTTGAACTATGGTGTTTGAAGGGACTCTTGAGAGTCCTTTGGACTGCAAGGAGATACAACCAGTCCATCCTAAAGGAGATCAGTCCTGGGTGTTCCTTGGAAGGACTGATGTTGAAGCTGAAACTCCAGTACTTTGGCTACCTAATGCGAAGAGCTGACTCATTTGAAAAGACCCTGATGCTGGGAAAGATTGAAGGCGGGAGAAGGAGACGACAGAGGATGAGATGGTTGGATGGCATCACCGACTCAATGGGCATAAGTTTGAGTAAACTCCGGGAGTTGGTGATGGACAGGGAGGCCTGGCGCGCTGTAGTCCATGGGTTCGCAAAGAGTCGGACATGACTGAGCAACTGAACTGAACTGAACTGTACTGAAAATGTTTTAGTTTATTTTCTTTTTCATGAAAAATCTGCACAATCACCACAGATACAGTCTGTTGTCCAATCTCCAGCTCACTTTTTGCCAGCACCAACATTGGCCTTTGCATTCCCCCTGACTTTCTGCATTCTGTTCTTGCATTTCTTTTACTGTTTTCTTGAGGTCTTTTTCTTCTCATATAGGCCACGTCTTGCAAGCCTGTGTTTGCGCTCATTCTTCTTTGCATAATCCAGGGAATGGTAAATCATGCCAAAGCCAATTGTCTTGCCACCACCAAAATGGGTTCTGAATCCAAATACAAAGATGACATCTGGTGTGGTCTTGTACATTTGGCCAGTTTTTCCCGAATTTCTGTTTTACGTACTGTTGCCTTTCCAGGGTGAATAACATCGATGACCATTTGTTTCCGCTGAAGCAGTCGGTTGGTCATGAACTTCCTGGTCTGGATAGTTACTGTGTCTTTCACGATGGCAGCTGATCTTTAAGCAGCCAGGGAGGAAAAGAGCGGAGTCAGAGATCTTTGTTTTTGATCAGTTTTTCTTACTGTTATAGCCCCAGCTCCTAGAATTATACTTGGCATGTATCAAATATTCAACAAATAATCGTTGAATGAAAAAAAAAAAAAGAAATAGGAATCCTAGTCTTTGTACTTTTTGAGGAATTTGCATTTTTTCCTTTAATGGGGTGTGTGGAAATTACCACTAAAAAATATTGGGAAGCCTGTATTTAGTCAACTGATAAAATGTGACATGAGTACAATGAAAAGGACTCAAAAGGGCCAATGAAATTATACTTTCAAATACTTACTGTTACTAAAAATATCTTCTAGAAACCAAAACAAGGGAAACTGAAATGTTCTGATTGTGTTCAGTAGTTCACTTCAGGGTAGCAGTTCTCACTATGCATATGTGAATTATTGTGCACATGGATGAGTGGTAAGAAATTTACTACCTACAGTGAGGAAGAGCCAAAATTTGAGTAGGATTTGCTTGAAGTAATAAAATAAGAGCACATATGATGATCATTTTTATTATAATAGATCGTCCCTTTTTTTGAACCAAAGAAAGCAGAACATTTGCAGCAAGCATGCTGGAAAATGTACATTAACTACAGTGTCTCATTTATCCCACACCCACAGTGTAGATTGGTACAAACTTTCTAGAAAGATATTGACAGTATATACTGTCAATATATACTTAAGAGAAATCTTAAGGATATATATATATAGGAAATATATATACTTAATTGGAAATCTTAAACATCTGTGATAGTCGACACCATGATTCCTACTCCATATCCCCCTTATGGTTGTTTACATACATGGATTGGCCTATTTCACCAACCTAGCTACACAAAAGGTCACATTTAGTTTAAAAAATTTACATAATTCATGTAAATTTGTCAAGCTTCCGCAGACTCAAAGTAGTGGAACATCTGGTCACTCACTTTTGAAGTTGTTCCCATGTACATTGTTGAAAAATTTAGTGGGCTTAATTGGCCAAAATGATTGTCTTTCCCAGAGATACTCTAGGCAGAAGGGCAACCAAAGAATGTGACTGACCCTCTGGTTTATCTTGCCACTAACATTTTATTCCACCCACATTCCTACTATCCATGTCGTTGGCTATGATAATGGCATTATCATCACTATGATGACTGGCACAGGCCACAAAAGTTCTATTTGCAGATCTAACTCTCTTAGTCTTATAGTCAGGCATGAGTGACCCACTATTTAGTTACCCACAGATGCAGCTTTTATGATTACAAAATGTTACATATGTTTATAGATAATACAAAAACTAACCACCAATTAACGTTTCAGACCATTTCTCTCTCTGTTTTGGGGTTCTTGCTGTAGTTCTTTTTTTAATGTTTAGCTATTGCACTTAATATTGTATTTTTTTGTACTTTTGATTTTTATAAAACGTAATTTTAAATAGTCGCAATATATAACATTATATTACCAAATTTATCTAAGTAATCCCTGAAGAAGTGGGACTGATTGAATTTAAATTGCTTTTTGGTCACTTTTTCCTTTTTCTGTGTTCCTAATGCTAGGATTTCTGTTGAACAGGTGAGGGGATTAAAGAGTTGGACTTTTAAAAGGAACCATCGATGGAAATCAGATTGGGGCAAATAAACTGACATATAAAAGAATTTATTGCATGTATAGGTAACTAGCCCCATTATAGCTCTCACTTTAAACCGTGTTCTGACTCAGGCCTGGAGGGGGAGGAATCACAGGGCGGTGGCTCCAGCTACACATCATTTGTTTTTTTCCCGGGTTGTATTTGCATGATACTGAAACAACCCCACTGAGTAATTAAATTCAACAAAAATATGCCTTTCTTGTTTCAAATCCTGTCATGCTACTAATGGCTACTAGAGGGCAGCAGAAACCAGGAACTGGCAGGAAAAGCAGTAACTTGAATAGACTGAAGAGGCTCTGCCCAGACCTGAGAACCATCTGTTCAGGGTTGAGACAGAAGATCGGGTTCAAAGAGTCTGTCTTAAAGGCCGCTTCAGTTACTTGAGAAGAAAACAAAATAAAGGAATAATAAGAGTGGCAAACCTTAAACGTTTTGGAGGATTGAAACAAACAGATGGGGACTAGCGGGAATCACCAAGGGTAAGCCAAAAGCCACAGGTGACCAGGTTACGCATTCGAAGGAGAGAGTAGAGGTGAAGCTGTGGTAAGGCTCAAGTGCCTGGATCAGGGAAGCAAGACATCTGAACGGAACTGGGGGTGTCAGAGGGCTATGACCACATGCCATCATCCGAGCAGACCCTCCACTGAAGAGCCCACAGGCGAGGGCAGCAGCTGAGCAAATGTTAAGGCATAACAATCTCAAGAGGTTATCTCCTGAGAGATAACATGTTAATAAGATGGTTTCTAATTTATGGTAGTAGAAAGAACATTGGGCAGGAATTGAGATCTGGATTTAAGATCTAGCCATCAACTAGTTGTAGGACTATAAAAAAGTGTCTTACATTTCTTTGGCTTCTGGGTTATCATGGACAAATTGGGGGGTTGGATTGGATGAATTCTATGATACCTAAGGTACTTGAAATTCTAGGGATGAACTGATTGGTCACCAAAGCCATCACCCAGTTGCACTGTGTAGGTAGGCTGAGATGACAGTCCAGCATTCATCTTCCCGTAGTCTACACACTGTCCTCACGCAGCTAGCCAGACGGTTACAGTCCCACCGTTTTTCATTTGTACTTCTGTGAAGATAGAAGCCAGACTACTTGATGTTTCATACTGTGTACTTGTGAAAAAGAAAGAAGGACCAAGCTTTCCCAGGATTTGATGATCCTGTTTCAAATACAATGGTGTGTGTCTTTGGGAAATCTTAAAAACAAAACAAACTGCAAAAGAAAGCACATAAACTCACTGTTGCAGTTCAGACTATAGTTGCTGATACTTTGTGTTTGAGTTAGGGCGACTTTTAGGATCTTTAAGATATTTTAGACTTTTCTAATCAGAGCTTATATTTTGAATTCTAAAGTACTAGAAAATGATAAGCCCATTGTCAAAATGTTCATCATTTCCTTAACTATCACTGTAGGATTACAAACAACATTTTTAGTTTTAAATCTCTTAAATTTATTTGTAATCTTATTTAAAATGGGCATTATTGCTGTTTGAACTTTATACCTTTATGGAAGAATTTAGTAAGTAGATAATTCTAAAGAGGCTGGTTTATAGTTGTTAGACTATAAGCATTTTTGAAAACATACTCTTGTGAATAGACATGGAAGAATGTGGACATTTAAAATCTTCAAACAACTTTAAGTCTGCTTTAAATAAAATTTGACCTGCTTTTTCATCTAATTTATATAAAGAATTAAAAAATATTAAAAGTGATGCATAGTTGTATTGATTTTTGAAGCAGGCAGATATCATAGACATTGTCTGGAACAAGTGGTTCTTGACCTTTTCACTGCTAAAGGCTCTTTTAATTAATTTTTCTCCAGTGATTCAACATTTTGAAATATTTTGTCTATTTTTCCTCACCAAGAGCACTCCTTAAATGATAATTAGGTTTTTCATTTTAAATTAATCTGAACACATAACTACTGATCTCTTTAGCATGAGTTCAGCAATGACACCATCCTGAGATAATGAAATTCTACCATGTAAAAAAATTCTAGTATTTAGTGCAGACTTACTGTGAAAAAATACATTAATTCTATTATAGTTTTGAAATTTTGAAAATAGTTTCAGAACTCTGGGGAACTACTTCTTTTCCCTACCTCTCCCAGTTTACAGATATGTAACTCAGTCAGTTGTTTAGTCAACCTGATACAAGTCCAGGGCTCTATCTACAATACTGAGTGTTCCCTCTTCTATAGGATTAATCATTACAGTTTATGGTAATGAATGTAGTTAAGTTCATACTTCTCACAAAAAAAGTGAATCTAGAAATTTGGATTGGTTGATATTCTTTCTTTCTTTTTTTTTCATAGATGGCAAACTGAACAAATTTAAATTTAGGAGGCATCCCAGGTAGCAGATTTAAGGAACTAAATTCTAGACATTTCTTGGAATGTAAGTTCTTCCTTTTGGAATCCTTCAAGAGTTGAGATATTATTTAGTTTTGACAGCATGTTGATGTGACTAATTTCATTACTTAAAATTTACTGCATACTAACTTAGTTGCAAAAAGAAAAATTTTAAATCCTGACCCCATAGAAGCCAAACAATGACACTGTATTTGCGAGTGTGTGTCTTTGTGTTTGGTGATTACAGAATCAGCCTTCCTTTTCCTGTCCATAAACATGTAACATATGTATAGTTTTCTAGAAGTAAGAATGAAGACTGAGTACTCCTGAAATATCAAAGTATAGGTTACCTATACTTTCTACTCAAGGAACTAGCTTGAGCTCTTCCTCTCTCCCTCTCTCTATATATGGCCAAAGCTATCGCTTGACATTTGCTTCTGTGATGCCTTCAGTTCAGTTCACTTCAGTTCAGTTGCTCAGTCATGTCTGACTCTTTGTGACCCCATGAATCACAGCACGCCAGGCCTCTCTGTCCATCACCAACTCGCAGAGTTCACTCAAATTCATGTCCATCGAATCGGTGATGCCATCCAGCCATCTTATCCTCTGTCATCCCCTTCTCCTCCTGCCCCCAATCCCTCCCGGCATCAGAGTCTTTTCCAATGAGTCAACTCTTTGCATGAGGTGGCCAAAGTACTGGAGTTTCAGCTTTAGCATCAGTCCTTCCAATGAACACCCAGGACTGATCTCCTTTAGAATGGACTGACTGGATCTCCTTGCAGTCCAAGGGACCCTCAAGAGTCTTCTCCAACACCACAGTTCAAAAGCATCAATTCTTACGCGCTCAGCCTTCTTCACAGTCCAACTTTCACATACATACATGACTACTGGAAAAACCATAGCCTTGACTAGATGGACCTTTGTTGGCAAAGTAATGTCCCTGCTTTTTACTATGCTATCTAGGTTGGTCATAACTTTCATTCCAAGGAGTAAGCGTCTTTTAATTTCATAGCTGCAATCACTATCTGCAGTGATTTTGGAGCCCCCCAAAATAAAGTCTGACATTATTTCCACTGTTTCCCCATCTATTTCCCATGAAGTGATGGGACGAGATGCCATTATCTTCATTTTCTGAATGTTGAGCTTTAAGCCAACTTTTTATCTCTCCACTTTCACTTTCATCAGAGGCTTTTTACTTCCTCTTCACTTTCTGCCATAAGGGTGGTGTCATCTGCATATCTGAGGTTATTGAGATTTCTCCTAGCAATCTTGATTCCAGCTTGTGCTTCTTCCAGCCCAGTGTTTCTCATGATGTACTCTGCATATAAGTTAAATAAGCAGGGTGACAATATACAGCCTTGACGTACTCCTTTTCCTATTTGGAACCAGTCTGTTGTTCCATGGCCAGTTCTAACTGTTGCTTCCTGACCTGCATATAGGTTTCTCAAGAGGCAGATCAGGTGGTCTGATATTCCCATCTCTTTCAGAATTTTCCACAGTTTATTGTGATCCACACAGTCAAAGTCTTTGACATAGTCAATAAAGCAGAAGTAGATGTTTTTTCTGGAACTCTCTTCCTTTTTCCATGATCCAGCAGATGCTGGCAATTTGATCTCTGGTTCCTCTGCCTTTTCTAAAACCAGCTTGAGCATCTGGAAGTTCATGGCTCATATATTGCTGAAGCCTGGCTTGGAGAATTTTGAGCATTACTTTACTAGCGTGTGAGACGAGTGTAATTGTGTGGTAGTTTGAGCATTCTTTGGCATTGCCTTTCTTTGGGATTGGAATGAAAACTGACCTTTTCCAGTCCTGTGGCCACTGCTGAGTTTTCCAAATTTGCTGGCATATTGAGTGCAGCACTTTCACAGCATCATCTTTCAGGATTTGAAATAGCTCAACTGGAACTCCATCATCTCCACTAGCTTTGTTCGTAGTGATGCTTTCTAAGGCCCACTTGACTTCACATTCCAGGATGTCTGGCTCTAGGTGAGGATCACACCATCGTGATTATCTAGGTCGTGAAGCTCTTTTTTGTACAGTTCTTCTGTGTATTCTTGCCATCTCTTCTTAATATCTTCTGCTTCTGTTAGGTCCATACAATTTCTGTCCTTTATCGAGCCCATCTTTGCATGAAATGTTCCCTTGGTATCTGTAATTTTCTTGAAGAGATCTCTAGTCTTTCCTATTGTGTTGTTTTCCTTTCTTTCTTTGCATTGATTGCTGAGAAAGGCTTTCTTATCTCTCCTTGCTAGTCTTTGGAACTCTGCATTCAGATGCTTATATCTTTCCTTTTCTCCTTTGCTTTTCATTTCTCTTCTTTTCACAGCTATTTTTAAGGCCTCCCTAGACAGCCATTTTGCTTTTTTGCATTTCTTTTCCATGGGGATGGTCTTGATCCCTGTCTTCTGTATAATGTCATGAACCTCCGTCCATAGTTCATCAGGCACTCTATTTATCAGATCTAGTCCCTTAAATCTATTTCTCACTTCCACTGTATAATCATAAGGGATTTGATTTAGGTCATACCTGAATGGTCTAGTGGTTTTCCCTACTTTCTTCAATTTAAGTCTGAATTTGGCAATAAGGAGTTCATGATCTGAGCCACAGTCACCTCCTGGTCTTGTTTTTGCTGACTGTATAGAGCTTCTCCATCTTTGGCTGCAAAGAATATAATCAATCTGATTTTGGTGTTGACCATGTGGTGATGTCCATGTGTAGAGTCTTCTCTTGTGTTGTTGGAAAAGGGTGTTTGCTATGACCAGTACGTTC
Organism: Bos javanicus; assembly: GCF_032452875.1. Classification (NCBI taxonomy): domain Eukaryota; kingdom Metazoa; phylum Chordata; class Mammalia; order Artiodactyla; family Bovidae; genus Bos; species Bos javanicus. Next base: position 19,546,800 of record NC_083871.1, on the reverse strand, counting down.
TCTTGGCAGAACTTTATTAGCCTTTGTGCTGCTTCACTCTGTACTCCAAGGCCAAATTTGCCTGTTATCCCAGGTTCTTGACTTCCTACTTTTGCATTCCAATCCCCTATAATGAAAAGGACATCTTTTTTGGGTGTTAGTTTTAAAACGTCTTGTAGGTCTTCATAGAACCATTCAACTTCAGCTTCTTCAGTGTTACCAGTTGGGGCATAGTCTTGGATTACTGTGATATTGAATGGTTAACTTGGAATTGAATAGAGATCTTTTTGTTGTTTTTGAGATTGCATCCAAGTACTGCATTTCGGACTCTTTTGTTGACTGTGATGGCTACTCCATTTCTTCTAAGGGATTCCTGCCCACACTAGTAGATATAATGGTCTTCTGAGTTAAATTCACCCATTCCAGTCCATTTTAGTTCACTGATTCCTAGAATGTCGATGTTCACTCTTGCCATCTCCTGTTTGACCACTTCCAATTTGCCTTGATTCATGGACCTAACATTCCAGGTTCCTATGCAATATTGCTCTTTACCACATTGGATCTTGCTTCTATCACCAGTCACATCCACAACTGGGTATTGTTTTTGCTTTGGCTCCATCTCTTCATTCTTTCTGGAGTTATTTCTCCACTGATCTCCAGTAGTATATTGGGCACCTACCGGCCTGGGGAGTTCAACTTTCAGTGTCGTATCTTTTTGCCTTTTCATACTGTTCATGGGGTTCTCAAGGCAAGAATACTGAAGTGGTTTGCCATTCCCTTCTCCAGTGGACCACATTCTGTCAGACCTCTCCACCATGACCCGCCAATCTTGGGTGGCCCCACATGGCATGGTTTAGTTTCATTGAGTTAGACAAGGCTGTGGTCCATGTGATCAGATTGACTAATTTTCTGTGATTATGGTTTCAGTGTGTCTGCCCTTTGATGCCCTCCCACAACACCTACTGTCTTACTTGGGTTTCTCTTACCTTGGACGTGGGGTATCTCTTCACAGATGCTCCAGCAAAGCGCAGCTGCCGCTCCTTACCTTGGATGAGGGGTATCTCCTCATTGCCGGCCCTCCTGACCTTGAACGTGGAGTAGCTCCTCTCAGCCCTCCTGTGCCCACGCAGCCACCAGCTCCTTGGACTGGGGTAGCTCCTCTCGGCCACCGCCTCTGACCTCGGGCGTGGGGTAGCTTCTCTAGGCCATGCTTCTGCATGATCCGGCATGTCAGAAGTCCTCTATTAATCTTTTTTTCTTAATGAAAATATGCAAATATGTCATCTTGGAGGGTTAAGACAATGGTTTATTATCAGTAAACCAAATCAACCTGAACTATTTTGTTAACTAATAGAGAATAAGGATGAGAAATAGGAAAAATTAAATTTGGAAGAGTGGTAAGATAAAGGACAATGGACTTTAGAATGTTCTAGTGACAGACAATAAAAGCCAGAGTTACTATGAATGCACCAGGGGCCTGGAATTGAAATCGAAGAATAAGTGAATTTTGTCTTATTCTTAATTTTAAGTTAGTAATATACACAAAATTTTGTTTAGAGGAAAATCAAGCTTTTAAGAATATGTTTGAAAAATGCCATATTTTTGTACCTATTTCTGACACTAGTATAGCATTGGGACCCTCACTGCCAGACTTTACATTTAATATGCAGTCACCAATAGAGTAAAATGAAAACTGTATGTGTATATATATTTAAAGATAATTTAAAAAATGACTCCAGTCTTATACATAAAAAATGCATTATATTTGTATTTTTACTTGCCTCCAGAGAACACTTAGAGAAGGGCATTTCTAGAAACAGGATTAAATATTTTGAGTCAAACAATTAGAACTCTTCAATGGCAACTGTTAAAAAAAACACTCAGAACTCCTTGGGGACAGACCATTGTATGGTTTTATAAAGTCTTGTGGCTCATACTTGCATGGTGTGTTAGTGACAAAATCTGGCCTAGAGTCAGATTTCCTGCTCCTCTTGATATGCTCAGTCCACAAAGTAGGACCTTCTGTGCAACCGAAAGTAAACCTAAATTAAGAATGTTTTAGTTTCTCTGTTTAATAATAAGAGGTACCACTTTTCATGAAAGTTTTGTCATGAGCCAGGCGTTTACATGAATCGGCTGCAGTCTTCACAGCCATCCTGTAAGGCGGTAATAACTAACACTGAGAGGTGGAATAGTACAGAGGTTAGGAGTGCTGGTTATGGATCGCAAGGAATAGTGCCTGTCACCTATCTGGATTTGAATTCCACACTCTTGCTTAATGGTCAGGTAAACTTCATTTCTTCGTCTTCACAATCTAGATAAGTAGTTGTTGTTTTTGTTGTTCAATCACTAAGTCGTGTCCGACTCCTTGCGACCTCATGGCCTGCACCACGCCAGGCTTCTCTGACCTCCACTCTCTCCCAGAGTTTGCTCAAATTCATGTCCATTGAGTTGGTGATGCTATCTAACCATCTCATCCTCTGCTGCCCCCTTCTCCGTTTGCCTTCACTCTTTCCACCATCAGGGTCTCTTCCAGTGATAAGTAGTACCTATCCTATAATGTTGCTGTAAATGAGAAAGAGGAGAGCAGCACCTGAGAATCAGAAGCTGGCCCAGCTCTATCAGCTAGGGCTTGGCATTCTAGATGCTAGCTTGACACTGGCAGCTCGGTTGTGGCATTTTGCCTGATGAACATAAACAGGTTTGTGTGTGCGTGCTCACTTGCTTAGTCATGTTTGATTCTTTGTGACCCCATGGAAAATCATGGGGTCAAATACAAAGCTATTTTCCACTCTTTTGAACTTTCCCTAAATTACTAATACAGTCCTGAATCCTAGTCCTTTCTAACACCCACCTACTGAGATGCCTCACAGTTCTCCCTAATATATGGTCTCCCTCATTTTCACAAGTCAATAAACCCAACCTCATTTGACCAAAGGTATGTTCTTGGTGGTCCTGGGCTAGAGGGCATTGACATGAGGAATGAATGAGTTAATCCACATAAAGAACTTAAAATAGTGCCTGGCTGCAAGTAATTGTTCAATGAATATTATCTATATAGTGTTTTATAATTTTGTAGATAGTGATATGGAAACTCAGAGAGGGCCGAAAGCTGGGAGGATGTGGTGCTGTATTTCCAGTTCAGGCTTATTATGCTCCAGAGCCCATGTTTTCACTACACCATACTACTACGCTTTGACTCATCACCATTGCTTCCCTGTCAGGGGGTGCCAGTGTTGGCCCTTGGGATTCTAATTTTTTCTTGATCTATGGCTTCCCTGGTGGCTCAGAGGGTAAAGCGTCTGCATGCAATGCGGGAGACCCGGGCTCCATCCCTGGGTCGGGAAGATCCCCTGGAGAAGGCAATGGTAACCCACTCCAGTACTCTTGCCTGAAGAATCCCATGACGGAGGAGCCTGGTCGGCTACAGTCCATGGGGTTGCAAAGAGTCGGACATGACTGAGCGACTTCACTTTCACGTGTTTAAATAAAAATTCTTTTCCTTTAAACAGCATTAAAAATCAACCGTTAATCTTTTTCATTTATGTAGCAGCTTGTTAGGTGAAAGACCTTCAGATTTTCTTTTACTACAACTTTACTCTTTTGATCATGGTAAAATTCTCTTTTATCCTTTGAAGTCTCATTGACTGAAAAGACTGTGGTAAAGAATGTTAACTTAGATCTTTTGCAAAATAAGGTAGCTGGGAGACAAGAATGGCAACAGTCCCAAGCTAGCACCAGGGTGCAGAAGACTGAAGATGAGAGCCCAAGCATTAAGCTTCAATGAAACCATCCAGCCAACTGCTAACATGATAAGGGAATAATGTCAGCGAGCTTCAGGAAAAGACAACACTGACAGCCAGAGCATGTTTGACTTCCATAGCGTAAGGTAAAAGATTAATAATAAATTGGACCATGGATCTAGGTGCCTTTCGCATCCACTCATTTTCTAATTTATCATTCATGGGAATTTCTATGTGTTCTGAGGTGGATGGAGTGAGGTCTTATGTATGTATTTGCTTTATGGAAAGACTTCTAATTGAGTTCTTCCTAAACTGTGTGTTTTGGAAATGCTGGTATTTTAGGAGGTATTCGTATGTTTTCTATAAAAGACAACCTAAGGGTCAATTTTTGGTATTGTTCTAATTGAGTCTACTTGAAGATTCACAGATGCATATTAAAAGATGTTAAAAATGAAATAAAATATGTTTAATTTTATGTCAGGCATTTCCCAAATTCATTTAAATTTAAGACTTTTTCCTTAGAACATATTACCACCACCATCACCACCACCACCATCACCATCACAGTTAACGCTTACGGAGGGCTTACCATACAGTAGACACTGTTCTAAGTACTTTGTATATGTTAACTCATTGCCTCAACAGTGTTGTTATTGCCAGGGAGGCTGAGGTGTAGAGCAGTGACATGACCTGTTCAAGGTGACACATCTAGTAAAACAAAGCAGAAATTCCTTTAACTGCTCCTGTCTTAGGAGAAAAAGTGAGAAGTCCTTTTTTGACTTGAAGGAACAAAGAGAAAAGTACTAGATTTATTCAAGTATTCTGTCAACATTTGTTGAGAAACTAGTATGTGCCCTGAGAAACTGGTATAAACAACAGCTATTCAAAGTGCTGGAGATACAGCATTGAGTAAGACAGACAGGATCCCAATTCTTATGGCGTTTACATTGTAGTGGGAATAAATAGATAATAACAAATAAGCACATAAATAAACAAACAAAAAAAGGGTAGTGATAAATGTTATGTTGTAAATAAAAGAGTGGTCTACGTATGGATTAACATTAGGTTAATTATTCTTGAAAGTTCATTGCAATGTCTTATTTAATAACTTCATCTGACTAACTAAAGCAGAATAATCAGTTTAATCATAGCCTTTTACTAATAGTCTTTCTGGTTTATTGATAAGGTATGTGTTTGCTTATTGGGAAGTCATCAAAGAAGTGCTTTTATATTCTTTATATTCTTAAAGAAGTGTTTCCCAAAATGGGATAAATGAAGTACTAATTCCCAGGAATTTTAATAGTTGTGTATGTATGAAAATATTTTTGTGGTCAAAGGAGTTTGAAACAAGTTTCTAGCAACATCAGTCACCCAGAGTTTCCAATACATCAGTGATTTTTTTTTCTGGCAAAAAATGTAGTGTACAATATTTTAAACTTATTTGACCATGGAACTTTCTCTTGTGACAACTTCTCATGAGAGTTGTATTATGCGGACCCCACTTTGAAATGTATTCCATTAGAGCTATCTCTGTTTCTTTTTTAGCACAGCACATTTGCGGCGCTACTGGGTTGCCATAATTATTAGCTCATTTAAAAGAAGTTTTGATCTTTTGCATTGACTTAGAGTAATTCCTTATTAAATTCTCCTTTGTTGTTAGAATTCAGATCTAAGAGAAATAACATTTCACAGAAAAGTGCTATTCTTTCATATTCTGAAGTCTTGTTAATTCTGTTTGCTGGAGTTTGGGTTAGTGGGACTAAATATTCTGATTTTTTTCCCATGCTTGTTTTATTTTTATGGTTCAGTCTTTCTTGATCAACCTGTGCTACTGTTGGGATCTGTTGGGCACTATGTGTTATGTATTCTTTCTCTATCAATAAGAAAAAGAGAGTCCACCTTTCTATCTCTGCCATATCACATGGATAGAACATAAAGAGACATAAAGTGAAGTGAAGTCGCTCAGTCGTGTCTGACTCTTCTCGATCCCATGGACTGCAGCTTACCAGGCTCCTCCGTCCATGGGATTTCCAGGCAAGAGCACTGGAGTGGGTGCCATCGCCTTCTCTGTGAGGATAAAGACTGTGCCTTTTTTCCTGTTTCCCTGGTTCACAATAACAACATCATTCTGGTGGGGAAAGCAGACCAGTTTTGGCAGCCCTGGTGGGAAAGGTGGATCTTGCATTTACCTAGGTTGGGGGCGGGAGGGAATGCTAAATGGGTATATATGAGTGAGACAGGAGGCTCTGGGTTCACACACCCCTGTGACAACAGGGCAGGCTGGGCTGGGGGCCCTGCCCTTGAGTTTCTGAAGTTTTGCATAAATGTACAGTGAAAAATGTCACTGATACATACAATTATCAAGGGCAAAAATTACTACCAGTTCCTTGTACATTCTTCTAGAGATACTATATATAATATATCACACATATTTATAGTATTTACACTCAGATACATTTGCACTTATATTAAAGGAGATCAGCCCTGGGTGTTCTTTGGAAGGAACGATGCTAAAGCTAAAACTCCAGTACTTTGGCCACCTCATGCGAAGAGTTGACTCATTAGAAAAGACTGATGCTGGGAGGGATTGGGGGCAGGAGGAGAAGGGGACGACAGAGGATGAGATGGCTGGATGGCATCACTGACTCGATGGACGTGAGTCTGAGTGAACTCCGGGAGTTGGTGATGGACAGGGAGGACTGGCGTGCTGTGATTCATGGGGTCGCAAAGAGTCGGACACGACTGAGCGACTGAACTGAACTGAACTGAACACATATAAAACTTCCTTTTGTGAACACAATGTAAAAAATGTAATAGCAAACTATTCTACCGCACCACACTTTATTCACTTTGCAATTTATTTTGGGAATCTTTCTATATCAGTTTATAGAGATCTACATAATTAATAAAAAAGAAAAAAGGAATTAAAGCTATTGCAATGTATTCCATTATATATATTGTTAAATTTATCTGTTTATATTCCACTGTATAGATTATTATAGTTTAGTCTCCATTTCATAGACACTTAGGTGATGTTTAAATAATTGTGTAAAACAAAGTAACTCCTTAAATATTAATCTTGTGATGGGGTAAATTTTGCCTTGATGTTATTATATTGATAAATTTGAGGTTTCTATACTAATGTTTTACCATTTAAAAAGATTTTCTACTTGTTATTTGATTTAGTATAAAAAAGTTTGCAGATTTCCAGAATACTGAAATTTGAAAACTCGTGCTGAAAACAGTAGGCTTTTAAAAACCTAACTGGTTTCCTGTATTAAAATTCTTTATCCTTGCCAATATCGTATGTTTTCACATTCATTACGTCATAATACTAGCTACATATTTCCTCTCCAAAATTCTATTTTAAAAGCTTTTAAGCTTTTCCTTTTTGGATTTAAGACCCAGGACTCATCTGCATGGATTATTGTTCTGAAGTGCAGTACCACTGCGTGTTTGGTTGAATTCTTTCTATATAAACAAGTCACGAATAATATAAATGAGCTTAGATTGGATCAGATACAATGAGGGTCGAAGAGTGATGGTTGATGCAAACAAGTGAAGTGATTAGTATTGTTCCTGCTGCAAGATGAATTATATTATGTCATGCATTAAAACAATGGCTTGTCCTTCAGGATATCAAAGACTTTTTAGCAAACCATATAATGGGAAGTATGCAGTCCTTTATCATTTCAAAAAAAAAAGTGAGCTTATAAATAACAGTTTTGAGAATTATTTTCAAGTTTCACAGACCAGTGTAGTGCCAGCACTGATGAGAATGGACACACCTTGTCTTTGCTAATGGACAGCACAGTGTATTTATTGTCCTTTTTACTCCGCGGTGCTGTTCTGTGATGCCACATAAGCTGTTTTGATCTCTGGGTACTTCAGCTTAAAGTGGACCAGGAGCTCTTCTACCCTTGGGGGTGTTAGTAGGATTCTAATGATTCTGTTTGATCTCCCATGCTAAACGCAAATGAAATAAATCAGTAGAAATACACATAGTGAGTATATCAAAGAGTTATTTCTACTTCTGGGCATAAGGAGTTGCTAAGCAACCTGTGTCAGACTTCATGGTCATCTGTTAGAAAGGACACAAAGTCAATGCTCACTCCAGACACATTAGATTGTAAATGAAAAAAAACTATTTTGTTGGATTCAAGAAAAAGCTCCTTGGATGAACATATAATGGTTTCAGGATATGATGTATCTTTTTGCAGATGTGCTTAGGGGAACAATTAAATAGGTAAAAAAAAATCAACATTCAATCCCAGCAGACAGGAAGGACAAAGAAAATAAATGACATTTTCTTTGAATTATTCTCACTTCCCAGGATCTACCTTCAGAACACCGTGACTATCTATGGGATGTAATAACCTTAACAGTACGTGCCGTGAGCCTTCCAACAGCAGGGGAGTCTGCAGTGTACCTTTGGAATGTGGAATTTTATTGATAATAAGAAAATTACTTATAATCTTCTTTTACATCTTTCTTCAATACGACATTTTACGATATGAACTTTGTAATGCAGAAAAGAGCTTTGTCAAAGCAGAGAGGCATGGGATAGGTTTTGGGCTAAGTGTAATAAAGCTATCCAAGGCACAGAGTGTGGAAAAATTATGATGTTCACTTTGCAGAAATTATATGTTCAGTATCTAAAAATCGCTGATGATTTTTCTTCAGTATTTTGTGTAGATAAATATTTTTCTTCTGATATGAGATTATTGTTTGGCCCATCACAACATTTCATTATGTGCTGTTTTTTCTTTTTTTAATCGGAATGCCTCTATGGTACCATTTACTGGCAACTTGACCTTAGAAAGTTTTTTTAAACTCATTTCAGCCTCCAATTTTCTTGACTGTAAAACATAGCTATAAATAATCCTCTCATAGAATTGTGATAATTTTATGAATTAATAGTTATATAAAATACCTAGTGGATAGTATGTTTTAAGTTGCATGCATGTGTGCTCAGTTGCTTCAGTCATGTCTGACTCTTTGTGACCCCATGGACTGGAGCCCACCAGGCTTCTCTGTCTACAGGACTCTCCAATCAAGAATACTGGAGTGAGTTGCCATGCTCTTCTCCAGGGGTCTTCCTGAGCCAGGAATTGTACCTGCAGCTCCTGTGTCTCCTGTATTGCAAGCAGATTCTTTACCCACTGAGCCACCTAGGAAGCCGATAATTATTATTATTTATGGCATAGACTATTAGAACAAAGTATTCTAAGTAGGATTATTGCATTTTGTCTATAAGGGCACAATGATTTTTAAATGGGAAAGTACATTAACTCATGTTTTTTGTGAAGTTTTTTTTTTTAATTAAACACATTTAACTGAAACTGAAATAGTCATTACACTGAAGTTTAAAAAAAATATTGTTCATTTGCTAAGTCATGTCTGACTGTTTGTGACCCCGTGGACTGCAGCTCGCCAGGTTCCTCTAACCTCCCCTGTCTCCCGCAGTTTGCTCAAATTCATGTACATTGAGTCGGTGATGCTATGTAACCATCTCATCCTCTGCTGCCCCCTTACTCTTTTGCCTTCAATCTTTCTTAGCATCAGAGTCTTTTCTAAGTCAGTTCTTCACATCAGGTGACCAAAGTATTGGAGCTTCAGCTTTATCATCAGTCCTTCCAACGAATATTCAGGGTTACTTTCCTTTATTTTTTATTCTATTTTTTTAACTTTAAACATTTTTTGTATTGGGAGTATAAGCCAATTAATAATGTTGTGAAGGGACTCAGCTGTACATATGCATGTATCCATTCTCCCCCAAACCTCCCTGCCATCCAGGTTGGCACATAACATTGAGCAGTGTTCCAATAAGTCTATGTTGGTTACCCATTTTAAATATAGCAAGGTGTACATGACCTTCCCAAAATCCCTAACTTTCCCCTTTTCCCTGCATCTCTAAGTTTGTTCTCTGAGTCTCTTTCTGTTATGTAGGTAAGTTCCTTTGTATCAATTTTTTATTTTTTTTTTAAGATTCCACTTATGAGGAATGTGATATATTTCTCCTTCTGTTTGACTTACTTCACTCAGTATGACACTCTCTATGTCAATATGTATTGCAGCAAATGGCATTATTTTAATCTTTTTAATGGTTGAATAATATTCCACTGTATATATGTACCACATCTTTATCCATTCCTTTGTCAATGGACATTTAAGTTGCTTCTATGTCTTGGCCATTGTAAACAGTGCTGCAATAAAAGTGGGGTGCACGTATCATTTTGGATCATGTTTTTCTCAGGGTATGATTGCCTTTAGGATTGACTGGTTTGATCTTCCTTTGCAGTCCAAGGGACTCTCAAGAGTCTTCAGCACCACAGTTCAAAAGCATCAGTTCTTTGGTGCTCAGGCTTCTTTATGGTCCAACTCTCACACCTATACATGACTGCTGGAAAAACCATAGGTTTGACTAGATAGACCTTTGCTGGCAAAGTAATGTCTCTGATTTTTAATATGCTGTCTTGGTTGGTCATAGCTTTTCTTCCAAGGAGCAAGCATCTTTTAATTTCATGGCTGCAGTCACCATCTGCAGTGATTTTGGAGCCCAAGGAAATAAAGTCTGTCACTGTTTCCATTGTTTCCCCATCTATTTGCCATGAAGTGATGGGACCGGATTCCATGATCTTAGTTTTTTGAATGTTGAGTTTTAAGCCAACTTTTTCACTCTCCACTTTCATCAAGAGGCTCTTTAGTTCCTCCTCACTTTCTGCCATTAGAGTGGTATCATCTGCATATCTGATGTTGACATTGATCCCCGCAATCTTGATTCCAGCTTGTGAGTCATCCAGCCTGGTATTTCACATGATGTACTCTTCATGTGTGCTCAGCTGCTCAGTTGTATCTGACTCTTTGCGACCCCATGGACTGACAGGTTCCTCTGTTCATGGGATTTTCCAGGCAAGAATACTGGAGAGGTTTGCCATTTCCTCCTCCTGGGGACTTTCCTGACCCAGGTGTTGAACCTGAATCTCCTAAATCTTCTGCATTGGCAGGTGGATTCTCTATTACTGAGCCACTTTGGAAGCCCTGAGGTACTCTGCATATAAGTTAAATAAACAGGGTGACAATAAACAGCCTTGATGGACTCCTTTCCCTATTTCAACCAGTTAGTTGTTCCATGTCTGGTTTGAACTGTTGACCTGCATACAGGTTTCTCAGGAGACAGGGAAGGTGGTCTGTTATTCCCATATTGTCAGGAATTTCCCACATTTTTTTTGTGATCCACACAGTCAAAGGCTTTAGCATAGTCAGTGAAGCAGAAGTATGTGTTTCTGGAACTCCCTTGCTTTCTCCATGATCCAATGAATGTGGGTAATTTGGTCTCTGGTTCCGCTGCCTCTTTGAAACCCAAATTGTACATCTGGAAGTTCTTGGTTCACATACTACTGAAACCAGTTTGAAGGATTTTAAGTTTAACCTTGCTAGGATGGAAATGAACACAGTTGTACAGTAGTTTGAACATTCTTTGGCTTTGCTCTTTTTTGGGACTGGAATGAAAGCTAATCTTTTCCAATCCTGTGGTCAGTGCTGAGTTTTCCAAATTTGCTGAGTTATTGAGTACAGCACTTTCACAGCATCACCTTTTAGGATTTGAAAGAGCTTAGCTGGAATTCTATCACCTCCACTACCATTGTTTATAGTAATACTTCCTAAGATCCAATTGACTTCACACTCCTGGATGTCTGGCTCTAGGTGAGTGACCACACTATCGTGGTTATCTGGGTCATTAATACCTTTTTTGTACAGTTCTTCTGTGTATTCTTGCCACCTCTTAATCTCTTCTGCTTCTTTTAGGTCTTTACCATTTCTGTCCCTTATTGTGTCCATCCTTGCATGAAATGTTCCTTTGATATCTTCAATTTTCTTGAAGAGATCTCTAGTCTTTCCCATTCTATTGTTTTATTTTATTTCTTTGCACTGTTAATTTAAGAAGGCTTTCTTATCTCTCCTTGCTGTTCTCTGGGAACTCTGCATTCAGTTGGAAATATCTTTCTCTTTCTCCTTTGCCTTTTGCTTCTCTTCTTTCCTCAGCTTTTTATAAGGCCTCTGCAGACAACCACTTTGCCTTCTTGCATTTCTTTTTCTTTGGGATGGTTGTGATCACTGCCTCTTGTACAATGTTATGAACCACTGTCCATAGTTCTTCAGGTACTTTGTCTACCAGATCTAATCCCTTGAATCTATTTGTCACCTCTACTGTATAATTATAAGGGATTTGATTTAGTTCATACCTGAATGGCCTAGTATTTTCCCAACTTTCTTCAAGTCAAGCCTGAATTTTGCAATATGAATCTTGTAGTCTGAGCCACAGTCAGCTCCAGGTCTTGCTTTTACTGTCTATATAGAGTTTCTTCATCTTTGGCTGCAAAGAATATAATCAGTCTTACTTCAGTACTGACCATTGGGTGATGTTCATGTGTGAAGTCATCTCTTGTGTTGTTGGAAAAGGGTGTTTGCTATGACCAGCATAAAAAGAAAAATTATATCTATCTTTGAAGTGTAGTTCACAGCACATTTTCTTTTTGGTTCTGCAATAAGTATAAAGTATCTAAATTTTGTGAGTAAATGAATATTTCTTTCTATAACAAATTATAATATCTTTAGCATACAGACAATACAAAAAAAACTAGTACCCATAGTTCCAAACTCTCTTACAGGTTCATAGAGTCTCCTTGGAGGCATAGACCAGCACTTTACTTTTGGAGAAGAATTTTTGTGTTGAATTTTGTGAGTCTGTTAAAAAATCTGTTAACGTTTTTTACAATGATGAGTTCAGTGTAACTAAGAAGTCAGTTGGGAAGAGAGATAGAAGATCCAGAATCCATCTTTAGGGAGTCACAGCTCATCTTTTTTAGGACTAGTTGGGCCTTGGTATTCTCTCTGTTGCAGTGGAACATTTGTTGATTTATTCAATGACTGTTTTTTTGCATGCCTACTATGTGTGCTAGGCACTGTGTGAGAGATGCTGCGCATATAGTGGTGGACAAATTCTAAGTGAAGCCTGCCCTGTTGGAGCAGTGGGAAAAATAGTAAAGCACTAAGTGCCTTGAAGGAAATGAACAGGGTGAGGGATAAATAATAGTGCTGCTGGGCTGGTTGAATGAGTTGCGACTAAATAAGGGAGGGTGGCTGGGAAAGATCTCTGAGCAGTTGGCATTTAGACTGAAACCACTCAGAGCAAGGTTGACCCCCTGGACCTCAGCGTTCAGCGTGAGTAGTTCTACCACAGCTGATGTACCCGTCAATGACTGACCTTTCTTTGTCTTCAGGACTCTTGAGTTCGAATGAAATAGCATGGTTTCCCTCTCCTTTTCCTTATGGAAGTCTTCCACTTTTATCTTTGTTTTTGGAGACAGCTGTTTCATTTTACTGATAGATGCTATGTCATCCTTAAGCAAGCCAGCACTTCTTTCATTTTATGAGGCTTGTTTTCTTCCACACATTTTCATTTCAACCCGTGTCTTTTCATATAAATTATGAGCTTTAAAAAAATAAACTAAACTAAACTGTTGGTAGAGATCAGGGAGGAGCTGTAATCAATGTGTTAGAGTGGGGTGTTCCATTTTTCCATATTTTGATTACCAGTTTCTCATAAACAGTTGAGCGTGGCTTAAAAAGAGATTTAGAAGGTCATTTATGTGTTACTAATCTACATTTTCATAGAATTTTAAGTCTTTCAAATTGTTGTGTTATATATATTTAGAAACAAGACTCTGGTTTAACAGCAATAGCAAAAGCATCCTCGCATTGTCAGGAGTGGTGTTTTCAATTTGGTTAGCTTTCAAAACACCCATGAGTTATAACATTAGGAGCATATTAATCTGTACAATTTGAACATTAATAGATTAGCATTCACGTTTATACATTTATATGATTAAAGCTTAAAGAGCACAATTTCTATTTTAATACAAATCAGTGTCTACATGTCTGTTTGGATGATTGGGAGTTCTTCGAATTTATAATTAGCATCTAACAACTGCTAAACAGGTATTATAAGAAAGAAAGTCAAACAATATGAAACATGAAACAGAATGCCACATTGTAATAACATCGGTAACCCAAGTTTTATCTGCTTTGTGTTAAATGCACTATGCTGCCGCTGCTGCTGCTAAGTTGCTTCAGTTGTGTCTAACTTTGTGACCCCCATGAATTGTATAGTCTGCCAGGCACCTCTGTCCATGGGGATTGTCCAGGCAAGGATACTGGAGTGGATTGCCTTGCCCTCCTCCAGGGGATCTTCCCAACCTAGCGATTGAACCCAGGTCTGCCCTATTGCAAGTGGATTATTTACTATCTGAGCCACCAGGGAAGCCCAGGAATATTGGAGTGGGTAGCCTATCCCTTCTCCAGAGGAACTCCCCAACCCAGGAATCAAACCATCGTCTCCTGCATTGCAGGCAGATTCTTTACCAGCTGAGCTAAAGGATACACATGTGAATCAGTTATGTAGATAAAAGAACTGATTAGAATTTATTTTTCTCTAAGGCTTTTTAACATTTAATTATTCTACTAATTCATTTTTGGCTGTGCTGGGTCTTCATTGCTGTGTGCTGGTTTCCTCTCGTCGTGGCGAGTGGGGGCTACTCTAGCTGTGAGGCATGGGCTTCTCATTGCCATGGCTTCTTTTGTTGTGCAGCACGGGGCTCTATGCCGCGGGCTTCATTAGTGGCAGCCCACGGGCTGAATAGTTGTGGCTCCTTGGCTCTAGAGTATGGCTCAGTAGCTGTGGTGCACAGGCTTAGTTGCTCCAAAGCAGGTGGGATCTTCCCAGACCAGGGCTCGAACCCATATCCCATTGGTAGGCAGATTTTTAACCACTGGACCACCAAGGAAGTCCCTCCCGAAGGATTTTTTTTATTGCTTACCTTTAATTAAACAATAATGGAAAACTAAACTGTAGTACAGTAAAATTTTCTATTTGTGGGGATAAGAAATAAACCTAATTATAAAACGTAAAGAAAGGAACTCAGTTATATTGAAGAATGAGAAAATCATATTTCAGTTCAGACTATATATACATTTTTATAAATGATTTTTCAGACTGTATATTTTTATAAATCATACATATATGTTATCATCATAAAGCCATATATCATTATATCATTTTTCATATATACCATACACCATTTTTCAGACTCTAACTCCATATAGACATACACACACACACACAGAAGTCGCTCAGTCGTGTCCGACTCTTTGCGACCCCATGGATTGTAGCCCACCAGGCTCCTCAGTCCATGGGATTTTCCAGGCATGAATACTGGAGTGGGTTGCCGTTTGCTTCTCCAGTATAGACATACAGACATACCCATAAATACATTGACACTGACACTTGGGTACAAACATGAAAAGAATTTCATTTAATTTACCGGACAGTGTTTTGAGGTCTTTAAACACTTAGGATAATTTTTTGTGGCTCAACTGGCATTTTGGCTATGGTTATTAAGACTTGGAGTTACAGCAATAAATTTAATTCAATCTTATTAAAGTGCTAGTTTATCTTTAACTGACTAATAGGATCACGAAATACTGATGTGTCCAACTTGACCTTCTTAATGATCCGAATCAATTATTCCAGCAATATATCTTTGTAGTTACTTCATTAATGGCCTTGCTAAGGTACCCCCAGTTTCTGAGAATAGACCCTGCTTTACCTAAACGACTCACTATGCCATCACTTAATAAATTAGTGTAAAAAAATTCTGCTCTCCTTTAAAGAATATTCAGACTGAAGACAAAGCTGCTTTTATTGTGGCTTGACTGCCATTCCTGCTTAACGTACATTAGTTCTGTTAAATGTAACACATTGAGTGAATACATGGGGAAAGATCTGGCCTAGGTAACTGCTATCTTTTCATCCTAAGTTTTCTGAGTCTCAACTTCGGAGCCCTGGTTTGTAAAATGAGGCTCTAAGTCCAAAGTAGAGGAAATGTAAAGAATATTTGCTTCTCCCCTCCTACTGTCCCCACTTTCAAACTAATTTAAAAAATTGCCAGATTACTATGTATATATTTATCATATATCCTCCTCCCTGAAGTCAAATAAGGAGTTAACAGGGCATAATTAATCAATTATTTTATTTAAATATTTATTTCCTAATGTGCATTTCTATGTCTTCCCTTTCAGCTTGAAGAGGAAGTATTTATATGTATACTTCGCTTGTGCATAATTTTCTATCCTTCTTTTCACGTGCATCTTCCCCCCTCTTATGGCAGTTGTCGGCGACTGTAGTCCAGACACCTTGAGTTGAACATCACTTGAGAGGGTTCTTGGGTAACTGAGAATTTAATCCCTTTTCACACCCTTTTTACTAGCAAGAGAACCAATAAGGTTAGAAGGAATGATCAGAGAGTTTTGCTTTACTGCAGCTGCCACTTAGATTCATGGAGGTCTGAGTAATAAGCATTGTTGAAAAAAATGGTTTTGATCACTTTAGATATTTTTAAAAAATCTTGACAAAAAGAATAGGGAGGGAAAATGGAAGTATGTCTGATTAACAAATTTAAGGTAATATACTACTAACTCTGTTATTCTGTATTCTTCCAGAGGTTCTTTATAGATGCAAATGTAAATATCTTTTAATTTTCTTCCTTCAAAGAAATCATGATATAAGATTATTCTGTGTTTTATGTTTTAAAAATTTTACGTGTGTTTAAAAAAAACCAGGCATATATTTGCATACTAGACTTATTTTTGATTGCTAACAGAATGATGGTTCAAAATGCAAAAATAAAGACAAAAAAAACAAAACTTAATCTTTATTTTTTGTGTACAAATGTATATTTATAAGGATTTCCCAAGTGGCTCAGTGATAAAGGACACACTTGCCAATGCAGGAGACACAGGAGACAGGGTTTGGATCTGTGAGTCTGGAAGATCCTCTGGAGAAGGAAATGGCAACCCACTCCAGTATTCTTACCTGGAAAATTCCATGGACAGAGGGGCCTGGTGGGCTACAGTCCATAGTGTCACAAAGAGGCAGACCCAACTGAGCATGTATGCATGCAAGGCATGGAATTATAAACATGTAATTTTTAAGTGCTTAGTGATTTGGTAGGCATCATTAACAGCTATGAACTTTCACTTTTCTCTGAAAGACAGTTATTATCTAATTCTGGAAATAAGGTACACATGCCTTTGAAAAGCTAATCCTTATGTCAATGTATTGTAGTTTTCGTATATATCTAGAAGACATTATGTCTGTGGAACTCATTCTTGTCATTTGATACCAAAACTTCTTTTCATAGAAAAATTGCTTTTTTATTTGTGTAATGAAGAATTTAAGAATTCAAAAAAACTGCAGAAAAGAAAGTGATAAATATTATCTCCGGTCTCACTACCCCCAACAAACAATGTTAAGTGAACATTATTCCATAATTTTTCTATGTATGTATGTAAATAGAGGCTAGAAAGAAAGCTTTGAAAAATATTTTTCATGAAACAGGATCATGTTGTGATATCTTAAGAATGAAATGCATTGTTTTATTTGAATTTAGAGGTAGCAAATTAGAAGGACTGATGCTGAAGCCCCAATACTTTGGCCACCTGATGCAAAGAGCTGACTCATTGGAAAAGACCCCTGGGAAAGATTGAAGGCAGGAGGTGAAGAGGATGACAGAAGATGAGATGGGTGGTTGGCATCACTAACTCAATGGACATGAGTTTGAGCAAACTCCAGGAGATAGGTAAGGTAAGGAGAAGGACAGGTAAGCCTGGCATGTTGCAATCCACGGAGTGGCAAAGAGTTGGACACAACTTAGTGACTGAACAACAACAAGAGGTAGCAAATGAAAATAAGATGGAGTGAAAGAAGTTGCTAACTGCACATTGTTAACATTTGGAGTTGAGGCCACTGGCCAATGAACTCACAAGTATAGGCAGTGTGCTCCACGAGGGGCAAGTTTTTCGAAAACACCACAAGGGTTTCTGGCCCAATGAGTGGAATTTAATAGTAATAGTTGCTACAGAAGTATTATTTTAAGATTGAGTTGATGTATCCTGCTGTAAGATCCTAAAAAGGGAACTCACTCAGTGGGTCTGATGTAGTGGATGCTATGCCGAGAAGTTCTGTTTGTGCGTGGCACCATCTTCCAAGAACACCCATGGGAGGTCATGCCTGATTTCCACTCCAGATCCTGAAGAGACTGAAATGGAAGAGCAGGCTGCAGCTGAGAAGGCTGTAACCAAGGAGGAACTTCAGGCGGAATGGACTGCTCCAGCTCCAGAGTTCACTGCTACTCAACCTGAGGTGGTGGGCTGGTCCAAAGGAGGGCAGCTGCCTTCTCTGCCTATTCAGCAGCTCCCCATTGAAGACTGGAGTACTTAGCCTTCCACTGAAGACTGCTCTGCAGTTCCCACTGCTTAGGCCGCTGAATGGGTAGGAACGACCACTGAGTGGTCTTTAGCTGTTCTTCCACACACTCTTAAAATGGAAATTTGGTTAACAGAAAATAAACCATTTCTAAAAAAAAAAAAAAATTTTGCTAAAACTCAAATGTTTTGAGTCATTACTTCTTAAAAGATCCTTTTAAGATTAAATAAAAAGATTAAGAAAATCATTAAGAATTTGGAGCCTTTTTAAAACCACATCTTCAATTCAAGAGGGTGTTGATTGACTTCTTTTTGATGATGGGGAATTAGTACTCTCATGTTTTCTTTTATAATATTTTTCTTTAATCTACTGGTATATGTCAGTAACATTATTTTCATACTGTCCAGGTTTCTGGCATTTACATTCTATTCTATAAGCATAATCTATATGCTTTTATTTATATTCTACTTAAATGGAGACACAGCTCATCACTTGTTTTTACACTGTTTTACCAACCCTGAGTTTGTTATTTTCATTCATTCTATAAAAGTAGCTTTACATTTTGATATATTTTACAAAGCAGTTTCTGAACTGCTCATGAGTTTTGTGGTCCATAGATTCTTTCGTGCTTTAGAATGACAGACTGTTGATTTTATACTTGACTAATATCATGGCTCAGAGAAGGCAATGGCACCCCACTTCAGTACTCTTGTCTGGAAAATCCCATGGATGGAGGAGCCTGGAGGGCTGCAGTCCATGGGGTTGCTGAGGGTCGGACACGACTGAGCAACTTCACTTTCACTTTTCACTTTCATGCATTGGAGAAGGAAATGGAAACCCACTCCAGTGTTCTTGCCTGGAGAATCCCAGGGACGGGGAAGCCTGGTGGGCTGCCGTCTATGGGGTCACACAGAGTCGGACACGACTGAAGTGACTTAGCAATAGCAATATCATGGCTACATGTTGTAATAGAATTCTGTACATATTGTTCTTGTGCTTATGGCATAAAATATTGTGTTGAAATCCAAGGCCAGCCTGACTGAAGTTCAATAACTTAACTAGGATTTTCCTGAAATCTGATACGCTTTTTTGATTTGAAGGTTAATTCTTTTCTCCCCATGGAAATTTATTTATTAAGCCTTCTACTTAAAGGACATCAGTTAACTTTATTTATTGAATCATCCTTATTTCTCCTTCATATTATTTGCTTTACTTTTATCTTTTTAATATGTTTGCATTTTAAAATCTGTTATTACTATGATTTTATCAGGTTTTTTTCTCTGCTGCTACTGCTGCTAAGTCGCTTCAGTCATGTCTGACTCTGTGCAACCCCATAGACGGCAGCCCACCAGGCTCCCCCGTCCCTGGGATTCTCCAGGCAAGAACACTGGAGTGGGTTGCCATTTCCTTCTCCAATGCATGAAAGTGAAAAGTGAAAGTGAAGTCGCTCAGTCGTGTCCGACTCTTAGCGACGCCATGGACTGCAGCCCACCAGGCTCCTCCATCCATGGGATTTTCCAGGCAAGAGTACTGGAGTGGGGTGCCATTGCCTTCTCCACTTGCCACTGCCAGGCACTGTTAATTCTAAGTGCTTTAGATAAAATAACCCATTCAACTTTCTTGGGTTAGGTACTATTATCTCTCATTTTATAGAAGTCTCTGCAGTATAGAGTGGTGAAGAAACTTGTCAAGGGTCAAACAGCTAGTGAGTGTTGGAACCAGGATTTAATTCCAGGCAGCCTGACTCTAGAGTAATGAGTTCTCAGGTACCACCCTCCTCCTTCCTGTGGTCATGGGTGTGTCTTAGGTGACAGTTACCTGGGACAACAGAGCCAAGACAGAATGAACATAAGGAGCCAGGGTCCTTTTAACAGCTCCATGGTGGTTTAGTCATCAAGCCTTATCTGACTCTTGTGACCCCATGGACTATAGCCCACCAGGCTCCTCTTTCCATGGGGTTTTCCAGGCAAGAGTACTGGAGTCGGCTGTCGTTTCCTTTTTTCTCTAGACTAATAATTGAATTGTTAGCTATATATATCCTGTTACTTATAGTTTCTAATAGCTATTAAACTTTATTAAGCTGCTTTGATTCTCAATTTTTTTCCATAGACTCGTGACCTCTGTCTCTTCCTTTCTCTCTCCTTCACACTATTTCTCTCTTAACTGATTTTATGTGTTAACATAGCTAGGCTATGGTACGCAGTTGTTTTGTCAAACACAAATCTAGATGTTGACCTGAAGGTATTTTTTTAGGCATAATTAACATTTAAATCAGTGGACTTAGAGAGTAAAGTATATTACCCTCAAGAATGTGGGTAGGACTCATCTAATCAGTTGAAGTCTTTAGGAGAAAAGAGCAAGTTCACCAGAAGAAGAAATGACTTTATATCCAGGCTGCCTTGAAACGCTTTTCCTGGCAACACAATAAAGCTGTCCTTGTCTACTTCACCCAAAATTGTCTCCAGGATCTGATTCGGCACCGGTGTACAGAGAGGCCGAGCTTTCGGTAGCATTGTCACAAATTGCAGAATTCTGCCACCTCCCCCACTTTTTAAAGTCTGGGAATATTGCATTGTTTGTAGATAGCACATTTTCTTTGTTCATTCATCTGTTGATAAACGTTTAGTTTTTTTTCTACATCTTGGCTGTTATGAATAGTTCAGTGAACATGAGTGTGTAGATATCTCTTTGAGATCCTGATTTCAATTCTGTTGGGTGAATACATAGAAGTGGTGTTACTGAATTAAATGGTAGTTCTAGTTTCAGTTGTTTGAATTGAATCTCCATGCTCCTGTCTACAGTGGCTGTGCCAGTTTGCATTCCCACCATCAGGGTGCAAAGGTTTCAATTTCTCCTGCATCCTTGCTAACACTCATTGTCCATTTTTGAGCAAAACATATTGTGGTTTTGATTTGCATTTCCTTGATGATAGTAATATTGAGCATCTTTTCACATAACTGTTGGCCATTTTAGAAATCAATAGCAGAAGGAAAAGTGGAAAATTCACAAATATATGAAAATTAAACAGCACACTCTTGAACAACCAGTGGGTCAAAGAAGACATCAAAAGGGGGAAAAAAACCCCTCAAGACAAATAAAAATGGAAGGATAACATACCAAAACATGTACTGCAGCAAAAGCATTAATGAGGAACGTGTATAGCAATAACACCTACAATAAAAAAGAAAAAAAATCTCAATTTAACTGTGTACCTCAAGGAACTAGAAAAAGAACAAACCTAGTTAGCAGAAATAAAACAGAGTGGAAAAACATTAAAAATCAACAAAGCCAAGAGTTGTTTTTTTGAAAAGATAACCAAACCTGAAAAACCTGTAGCCAAATTTACTAAGAAGGAAACAAAGAAAATTCAAATAAACAAAAGCAGAGTTGACTCACTTTGATTCCATGAGAGGCAGTGATTTTATTCGACAAATTATAATCAATGGCTGTGTATTCCTTTTATCTTAAATTTACTTTTTATTGAAGCATATAACTGACTTATAATGTATTGATTTCTGCTATACGGTGAAGTGATTATTATAGACATATATACATTCTTTTTTATATTATTTTCATACTGCGTATGTGCTGTACAATAGGATTTTGTTTCTTGTTCAGTTTGCATCTACTAATCCAGACCCTCAGTCCATTCCTCCCCCGTTTTTCCTTCCCCTTGGCGACCTCGTCTGTTCTCTGTATCTGAGTCTACTCCCCATCAGAATATCACTCAGTTCATTTTCCCCAGATTTGGAGGTATTCAGAGACAACTTACAGTTTGGCTTTTGAGGGATAAGACTAAGTCCTTCACTATAAAATACCTGCCACTCTGCTCCAGATCCTCATCTTTTTTCCCCCTCTAGGCTGCTGTTTTTTGAGGTTCATGGCATTAGATTGCCTAGTTGCTGCTCCTGAATTTTTCCTGGGTTTTGCTATTTTTATTTCACTAAATTGAATGTTGGGAAAGGAAATTCTGTGCATCAGTTTTATTACACCATCTTAGCTCAGAAGTCCCCAATGATTTTTATTAACCGCAAAAATATTTCTATTCATTGTGCAGATATGGAAATTTGTAAATAGAAGATTAGGTGGGATGTATTACCATGTGAACAAGTACTTAATTACATTAGAGATGCAAATGTTTTTTGAGATTATACTTTTGTAAACAAGATGATCTTGTTATAATGGAGGATTTGTGGTAACTGCAATGTAAAGGAGCCTCAGAGGAAAAATTAGCAAAACTGAGTATGCGAACTATTTATTGCCCGTGTGAGTAGTATGCATAAAATCCAATGAATACCAAAGACCGTGTGCAAAATCACAACACAGTGCATTCTATTACACAGTCTCATTCTCTTCTTTTAAATATCTAGATTGCTTTTCATTTCTTGTAAGTGAACTGAAGAAATGTGTCTCAGACTGACACACTTCTGAATGTTTTAAATCTCTAACGATCAAAAACACACTTGGCAGAGAACTAATTTCACACCTCAGGCATTAAAATCCAGAGTCTGTATTCATTGTTTATTTTACATAATGTAAAACAGCATGAAGCATGATATATTACACAATGGGTGAATGGGAATTTTAGAAAGTAGGGCATCATTTTACATTTACACCTGGTAGATGACATTTTATATATTAGAAAATGTCCTGATATATCAAACAAAATGTTTTTTTTTTTTCAATCAACTGAATTTTTTGTTACTGTATACATTAAAGAATAAAAGATTTCTATTATTTGGTTATATTTTCTTAGAATATAATGGTAATTTTATGAGTTACTGTGATGTCAGTGTTAATACCCAATAGACCAGGCTTTGTTTTGTAGTTTTATTGATAGATTTGCTTATTTTTTAGCTGCGCAGGGTCTTGTTGATGTGTGGGCTTTTCTCCAGCTGCAGTGAGAGGAGGCTACTCTCTAGCTGTGGTGCCCAGGCTTTTCGTTGCTGTGGCTTCTCTTGCTGCTAAGCACCAGCTCTAGGGCATGCAGGGCTTCAGTAGCTGTGGTTCTTGGACTCTAGAGCACAGGCTTGATAGTTGTAGCTCATGAGCTTAATTATTGCCCGGCAAGTGGGATCTTCTCAAACCAGGGGACTGAACCAGCGTCTCCTGCACTGGCAGGCAGATTCTTTTCTACCGAGGGATTCATTACTACTCAGGAAGCCTAGACTTTGTCTTAAATATGGAATATCCAAAAGTTAGAGAACACCATAAAATCTAGATTAATTAAATTATAATATACTTAGCAATAAATAGCTGGGCCAACTAAAAATAAGCCTTTAGGAATACAGTGATTCATTTTTTATTGTAAAACTTTTGAATCATTAGTGAGTATGTTAATTGCTGTTTGGTTGCTGGAGTCAAAAAGCTGGTATGGGTGTAATTTCTATAATTTGTAAGTGTTTAAATTATTTCAGGTACAGTTACTTGTAAGGGCGACTTAGCATGCACACACAGGTAGTACCACCAGTTGTCAAAGGGACTCCTGGGTTTCAGTGGTACCAAAACAGAGGCCAGAGGTGACTACTGTTCCCAGCGGCTTTTGATGGTTCAGGCAGAGATGGAGATGTTTCAGGGGTGGCAGCGGTCCGTAGCATTTTAGCAGTCAGTGTGTTCTGGATTCTGGTAATCTCCTCTCCTCCCTTCTGTTATTTGAGCCCAAGGGGTTGTAGCAGCTTTTGTCGTTCTCATTCTCTGGTTTTCCTCACTTGAAACTTTTTGATCCTTCAGTCCTTTGATCATTTTCTGTAAGGGTTCCTTGTAGTAAATACTCTCTGTTTGAACCATTTAGCACAATTTCTGTTTTCCTAATGAGACTTTACTGATTCTGTACTGTCAGTAATCTTCCTGGAATCACCCCAAACTATTCTAAACTGGGGACCCTTTTTAGCCTGGTGTGGGCACTCTCATTCCATCTGCATGGCTGTGGATTTGTCTTGGACTCAAGTCACCAGGGGCAGAGGTGCTCTGTGACTTTGTGCATGAGTGTGATGGTGAATATCATTTCCTGACAGGTACTGGCATCCCCTAGGGTTTGAATTTTTTTTAATATCTCTTATTCTTAAAAGAAAAACAGACTTATTCTGAACGTGGCGGTTTAGTCGCTAAGTTGTGTCTGATTCTCGCAATCCCGTGGACTGTAGCCTGCCAGGCTCCTCTGATTTTCCAGGCAAGAATACTGGAGTGGGTTGCCATTTCCTTCTCCAGGGGATATTCCTGACCTAGGAATTGAACCCCAGTCTCCTGCATTGCAGGCAGATTCTTTACTGACTGAGCTATGAGAGAAGCCCAAAATGCAGTTCTGAATGGAACAGCAGTTTTCCATAGAAAATTCTAAGGAGTTAGTAGCTTCTCATTATGTGTTTGAATGAATGAATGAATAGCTTGCTCTATGAGTGTGTGTGTGTGTGTGTGTAGTATTTTGGGGAGCTGAAAGCTATACTGTAGGCTTTTGGCCTTTGGACCTTGCCTACTATTATATCCCTCAGTTTCTTTTGTTATATTGTCAGTTTTTACTTTTTACTGAATATGTGAACTAGTTTCTAGTTCACATTTTACTTTGTATTTCCTGTTTACCTCTCTTAATTTTTTTCTAACTTTCTTACTTTTTGTAAGAATGGTAAAGTTTAATTTATTCCTTTCAGTTTTTTAAATCGCTGGGCTGGTTTGTAAACTATAAATAGCATTTTCAGTCTTTCCATATCTATTGCTTAGAGTGAGTAGAGCTCTAGTATTTTTAGTTATACAGTGAAATTTGCTAATATCTTTTTGAAGATCTCTAGATTTTTAGTTTCTAAAAATATCATACTTTAAAAAGCTTCTTGTTATGAAACATTTCAAACATATATGTTTTTGAAACCAGTATAATGAATTCTCCTGTGACAGGCATAACTTTAACAGTGATTGCAATGATAAAAAAAAGTGGCCAATCTCTTTCACCTATTAATATTCCTCAGTTTACATCATTTCTTAAATAATCATTTCAGTATTTGTTTCTAAATGATATTCTTAAAATGTAATCACAATGCCATGATCTCTCCTAAAAATTTACCTAATGTCATTAAATATCCAGTCAGTGTTTAAATATTCCTGATGGTCTCATAATTTTATTTTTGTTTAAATAGGACTCTAAATAGGGTTCATAATAGCAAGCAGTTGCAAATATTCATCTGAAATCTAGTTTAATTTGTATTTCTACCCCTTTCTCTTTTTAATTTTCCAATTGCAATTTATTCTGCACATTTTCTTACAATATGGATTTTGCCAATTGCATCCCATGGTTTTCTTTAATAGGTTTCTCTTTCTCCCTCACTTTTGATAAATAAGTAATTAGATTTAAAGTCTTGACCAAATTCAGTTTGATTTTTTTTTCTTTTTTGCAAGAAAATTTCAAAGGAAATTCATAGAGGGCACAGGATATCTGTTTGTTTCTCTTTTGTTGATGTTAGCAATGGAATTGGTGATCACTGCTTGAATATGTTGTTTTATTGGGAACTGAAAAATGATGTTTTAATCTCCTTTAATAATTTATTACCTGAAATATTTCTGTAAATAGAAACTTTCCCTAATCAACTATTTAATTACCCTCAAATATCCTGAATTCATGCAATAAAGTCAGGATATATATGTTTTTAAATAATGACCTGATTCCCTAGTATTTTCTAACGTGTGCAATAATTTTTTAAAAGTATCATTATGTATTCATGAATTTCAGCATTTTGATTTTTCAGTACATTGCAGTTATTATTCTTGTTGATTCTCAGATTGTCCATATTTTGGCTAGAAAAAACATTCTTAGTTCTTGAATCCTTTTTATCTGTCCTCAGTACTTTTTGATAGACTTTTTGGTTTCTGGTTTGACAAAATCTTTTATAGAATCATCTTGTATACTCCCCACCCCATTTTAGAATCCTCTCTTTGTCCAAGGAGTAGTAGTTCTTTAGTGGAAAATGATACTTAGAAGTACAAACTGTGTATTAAGTATGCTATTGCCTTTTTAGTGAACAGAGCTAAGAAATGTGTGTGTTAAAGATAAAATATATTATGATTTCATATTGATAATTTCAATTCAATTGAAGAACAGAGAGATTTCACTTAACCTTTTAAATCTTACATTTGCCTCTCTTTGTATTCTGCTAAAAATTCCTATTTTCACCAATACCAATAAAATTATTCATTTTCTTTTTTTCATATACACTCAGTATAGCAATAACAACATTACCTCTAATGGTATGATTGCTGAAAACAGTTTAAGAAATTTTTTGCAGCTTTTAAAAATTTATTTGCAGCTTAGTATATATATTCCACTAGACATGTCAGGCCAAATTACTGTAGTTTAAAAAACACTTGAGATAATGGTGTGTGCAGTTATGCTACTAACCTATTATATTATTTAGTTTATTCATTTTTTTTGCTTTTGCTTTTTTAGGGATTGCTTTAAATTTTAAAAATTTTATGATTATGTGAATATATAATTATGTATATGTTCCCAACATCAAATACACAAAGCAAGATATATTCTGAAAATTCTAGCTTTATCCTGGTTCTCTTTTGCTTTTTCCCTTCCTTCTCCTATAGATAACTCTATTAGTCAGATTTCCTCAGAGAAACAGAACCAGTGTATCATATATATGATTTATTATGAGGAACTGGCTCAGGTTCTCAGAAGTCCCAGGTTCTACAGTCTGCCAGCTGGTGATGCAGGAAAGCTGGGAGTGTAATTTGGTCTGAGTCTGAAGACTTGAGAACCAGGGAAAGTGATAGTAAAAATGCCAATCTGAGGGCAGGAGAAGATGAAATGAGATGTCTCCTCTTCTAATGCAGTTCTCCTCCTCCTCTGTTGTCCTGAGGGGTGCTTCAGCCTCACCCCCAGTTTCCGGATGGATAGTTCTAGTCCATCTACTTATGAGGAGGATTGATGTCCAGAACGATCTATGTCACCATCCTGAGGGACCCTCCTTATATATCTGCAGTATACTTATATCAAAGTCACTTAAAATAAACATCAAAGAGCAAGTTTATCTCCCTATTGTTGAAATTGCCAATTTACTTTTTTTTAGTGTTTTTTTTTTTGGGGGGGTGAGGTGGGGAGGGGGGAGCTAATTCTGAAAGGATAATCAAAGAAAGTTTTTCTCTCTATACCTATTCACCTTTCTAGCTCTTTTAACATACAGTTCCCTAATGCCAGAACAAGATTATATTTTTTTCAGTTTGGGGACATTGTTCTTTGCTAAGTATCAGTATTATCAAAATCACTGAGCCAGTAGTGATGTTGGTTACACTGTATTTTTAAAAAAATTAATGCCCTGTATGTTAAGCTAATATTAAGTACTGAGAGACTGACATATTTTGTTGGTGGGATGGTATTATTTCAAGTATTGATCAATAACTTGTTCACACTTATTGGCAGTTTTCCCGATTCCTTTATCTTCCCTTTCTTGCCTCCTCTTTCTTACCCTAACACCATTCTCAGCAGCTCGTCTCTTGCATCTCTCCTTCCCTGTCCCATTGGCCATCAATAAAACAATCAAACAAACCCCAAATGTTGTACATTGGCTAGATCAGACACAATTTAAGTCATCAGGCAAGCTAAGGTTATCCTTTCTTGTCTAGCTGGAGACATATCAGAACTTAGAGTGCTGTCCAGGTCATAGCAGTTGTCTAGAGGTGGCATTTCCAGAGCTTCTCTCAGGGTATCTACAATTGGGAAGGACATATTGAAGTTCTGACTACACCTGATTCATCAGGGATGGTAGCTCTGGGTAATGCTTAGGTTGAAATAGACTATATCCAAAAGGGCAAAACAAATAGCTGCCAGAGGGATATGGTATTTTGATATTTAAAAATAATATAATATATGGTATTTAAAATAATATAAAATATGACATTTTAATTTTCTAAGGTGCTTCCCATGTAATTTTATTTCCATCGTTATTGAGATATAACTGACATACAACAGATATGTTTTGACATCACAGTCAATAAAACAAGATATGCAATTTGTGGTGGAGAAGAAATATTTGTTAAATAACCCTTAACCTCCTTTTAATTTTTTTAAACCCAAAGTGATATCAGTTCAGTTCAGTCTCTCAGTTGTGTCCAACTCTTTGCAACCCTGTGGACTGCAGCCCATCAGGCTTCCCTGTCCATCACCAACTCCCAGAGCCTACTCAAACTCATGTCCATTGAGTTGGTGATGCCATCCAACCATCTCATCCTCTGTTGTCCCCTTCTCCTCCTGCCTTCAGTCTTTCCCAGCATCAGGGTCTTTTCAAATGAGTCAGTTCTTTGCATCAGATGGCAAAAGCATTGGAGTTTCAGCTTCAGCATCAGTCCCCTCAATGAATATTAGGATTGATTTCCATTAGGATGGACTGGTTGGATCTCCTTGCAGTCCAAGGGACTCTCAAGGGTTTTCTGCAACACCACAGTTCAAAAGCATCAATTCTTTGGTGCTCAGCTTTCTTTATAGCCCAACTCTCACATCCATACATGACTACTGGAAAAACCATAGCTTTGACAGATGACCTTTGTTGGAAAACTAATGTCTCTGCTTTTTAATATGCTATCTAGGTTGGTCATAACTTTTCTTCCAAGAAGCAATTGTCTTTTAATTTCATGGCTGCAGTCAACATTTGCAGTAATTTTGGAGACCCCCAAAAATCTGTCACTGTTTCCACTGTTTCCCCATCTATTTGCCATGAAGTGATGGAAACAGATGCCATGATGTTAGTTTTCTGAACATTGAGTTTTAAGCCAACTTTTTCACTCTTCTCTTTCACTTTTATAAAGAGGCTCTTCAGTTCTTCTTTGCTTTCTGCCATAAGGTTAGTGTCATCTGCATATCTGAGGTTACTGATATGTCTCCTGGCAATCTTGATTCCAGCTTGTGCTTCATCCATCCTAGCATTTCTCCTGATGTACTCTGCATATAAGTTAAATAAGCAAGGTGACAGTATACAGATATGACTTACTCCTTTCCCAATTTGAAACCAGTCTGTTGTTCCATGTCCAGTTCTAACTGTTGCTTCCTGACCTGCATAGAGATTTCTCAGGAGGCAGATCAGGTGCTCTGGTATTCCCATCTCTTACAGAATTTTCCACAGTTTGTTGTGATCCACGCAGTGAAAGGCTTTAGCATAGTCATTAAGCAGAAGTAGAATTATTTCTGGAACTCTCTTGCTTTTTTAATGATCTAGCAGATGTTGGCAATTTGATCTCTGGTTCCTCTGCCTTTTCTAAATCCAGGTTGAATATCTGGAAGTTCATGTTTCACATAATGTTAAAGCATGGCTTGGAGAATTCTGAGCATTACTTTGCTAGCGTGTGAGATGAGTGCAATTATGCATTAGTTTGAGCATTCTTTGGCATTGCCTTTCTTTGTGATTTTAATGAAAACTGACATTTTCCAGTCCTGTGGCTACTGCTGAGTTTTCCAAATTTGCTGGCATATTGAGTGCAGCACTTTCTCAGCATCATCTTTAGGATTTGAAATAGCGCAACTGGAATTCCATCACCTCCACTAGCTTTGTTCATAGTGATGCTTTCTAAGGCCCACTTGACTTCTCATTCCAGGATGTCTGGCTCTAGTTGAATGATCACACCATCGTGATGAGTTGTGAAGATCTTTTTGTATAGTTCTTCTGTGTATTCTTGCCACCTCTTCTTAATATCTTCTACTTCGGTTAGATCTATACCATTTCTGTCCTTTATTGAGGCCATCTTTGCATGAAATGTTCCCTTGGTATCTCTAATTTTCTTAAGAGATCTCTAGTCTTTCCCATTCTGTTGTTTTCCTCTATTTCTTTGCATTGATCGCTGAGGAAGTCTTTCTTATCTTTCTTTGCTATTCTTTGGAACTTTGTATTCAAATGGGTATGTCTTTCCTTTTCTCCTTTGCCTTTATCTTCTTTTATTCACAGCTATTTGTAAGGTCTCCTCAGAGAACCATTTTGCCTTTTTGCATTTCTTTTTCTTGGGGATGGTCTTAATATCTGCCTCCTGTACAATGTCATGAACCTCTGTCCATAGTTCTTCAGGCACTCTATCAGATCTAATCCCTTGAATCTATTTATCACTTCCACTGTATAATCATATGGGACTTGATTTAGGTCATACCTGAATGGGCTAGTGGTTTCCCCTACTTTCTTCAATTTAAGTCTGAATTTGGTAATAAGGAGTTCATGATCTGAGCCACAGTCAGCTCCCGATCTTGTTTTTGCTGACTCTATGGAGCTTCTCCATCTTTGGCTGTAAAGAATATAATCAATCTGATTTCTGTGTTGACCATCTGGTGATGTCCATGTGTAGAGTCTTCTCTTGTGTTGTTGGAAGAGAGTGTTTGCTATGACCAGTGTGTTCCCTTGGCAAAACTCTATTAGTCTTTGCCCTGCTTCATTCCGTACTCCAAGGCCAAACTTGCCTGTTACTCCAGGTATTTCTTGACTTCTTCCTTTTGCATTCCAGTCCCCTATAATGAAAAAGACATCTTTTTTGGGTGTTAGTTCTAAAAGGTCTTGTAGGTCTTCATAGAACCGTTCAACTTCAACTTCTTCAGCATTACTGGTTGGGGCATAGAGTTGGAGTACTGTGATATTGAATGGTTTGCCTTGGAAACAAATAGAGATCATTCTGTCATTTTTGAGATTGCATCCACATACTGCATTTCAGATTCTTTTGTTGACTATGATGACTACTCCATTTCTTCTAAGGGATTCTTGCCCACAGTAGTAGATATAATGGTCATCAAGTTAAATTCACCCATTCCAGGCCATTTTAGATCACTGATTCCTAAAATGTCGATGTTCATTCTTGCCATCTCCTGTTTGACCACTTCCAATTTGCCTTGATTCATGGACCTAACATTCCAGGTTCCTATGCAATATTGCTCTTTATATCATTGGATTTTACTTCCATTACCAGTCACATCCACAACTGGGTGTTGGTTTTTCTTTGGGTCCATCACTTCATTCTTTCTGGTGTTATTTCTCCACTGATCTCCAGTAGCATATTGGGCACCTATTGACCTAGGGAGTTCATGTTTCAGTGTCCTAACTTTTTGCCTTTTCATGGTGTTCATGGGGTTCTCAAGGCAAGAATACTGAAGTGGTTTGCCATTCCCTTCTCCAGTGGACCACATTTTGTCAGAACTCTCCACCATGACCCATCCATCGTGGGTGGCCCTACATGGCCTGGCTCATATTCTCATTGAGTTAGACAAGGCTGTGGTCCATGTGATCAGATTGGTTAGTTTTCTGTGCTTTTCTGTGACGGAGGAGGATAAGAGGCTTATGGAAGCTTACTGATAGGAGAGACTGACTGAGGGTGAAACTGGGTCTTGTTCTAATGGGCGGGGCCATGCCCAGTAAGGGCTATACAGTCAGCAAAAACAAGATCGGGACCTGACTGTGGCTCAGATCATGAACTCCTTATTGCCAGTTTCAGACTTAAATTGAAGAAAGTAGGGAAAACCACTAGACCATTCAGGTATGACCTAAATCAAATCCCTTATGATTATACAATGGCAGTGAGAAATAGATTTAAGGGACTAGATCTGATAGATAGAGTGCCTGATGAACTATGGATGGAGGTACGAGACATTATACAGAAGATAGGGATCAAGACCATCACCATGGAAAATAAATGCAAAAAAGCAAAATGGCTGTCTGGGGAGGCCTTACAAATAGCTGTGAAAAGAAGAGAAGCGAAAAGCAAAGGAGAAAAGGAAAGATATAAACATCTGAATGCAGAGTTCTGAAGAATAGCAAGGAGAGATAAGAAAGCCTTCCTCAGCGATCAATGCAAAGAAATAGAGGAAAGCAACAGAATGGGAAAGACTAGAGCTCTCTTCAAGAAAATTAGAGACACCAAGGGAACATTTAATGCAAAGATGGGCTCTATAAAGGACAGAAATGGTATGGATCTAACAGAAGCAGAAGATATTAAGATGAGGTGGCAAGAATACACAGAAGAACTGTACAAAAAAGATCTCATAACCAAGATAATCACGATGGTGTGATCACTCACCTAGAGCCAGACATCCTGGAATGTGAAGTCAAGTGGGCCTTAGAAAGCATCACTATGAACAAAGCTAGTGGAGGTGATGGATTTCCAGTGGGGCGATTTCAAATCCTGAAAGATGATGCTGTGAAAGTGCTGCACTCAATATGCCAGCAAATTTGGAAAACTCAGCAGTAGCCACAGGACTGGAAAATGTCAGTTTTCATTAAAATCACAAAGAAAGGCAATGCCAAAGAATGCTCAAACTACTGCACAATTGCACTCATCTCACACACCAGTAAAGTAATGCTCAAATTTCTCCAAGCCAGACTTCAGCAGTACGTGAACCATGAACTTCCAGATGTTCAAGCTGGTTTTAGAAAAGGCAGAGGAACCAGAGATCAAATTGCCAGCATCCACTGGATCATGGAAAAAGCAAGAGGATTCCAGAAAAACATCTATTTCTGCTTTATAGACTATGCCAAAGCCTTTGACTGTGTGGATCACAATAAACTGTGGAAAATTCTTGAAGAGCTGGGAATACCAGACCATCTGACCTGCCTGTTGAGAAACCTTTATGCAGGTCAGGAAGCAACAGTTAGAACTGGCCATGGAACAACAGACTGGTTCCAAATAGGAAAAGGAGTACATCAAGGCTGTATACTGTCACCCTGCTTATTTAACTTATATGCAGAGTACATCATGAGAAACACTGGGCTGGAAGAAGCACAAGCTGGAATTAAGATTGCAGGGAGAAATATTAATAACCTCAGATATGCAGATGACACCACCCTTATGGCAGAAAGTGAAGAGGAACTAAAAAGCCTCTTGATGAAAGTGATAGTGAAGAGTAAAAAAGTTGGTTTAAAGCTCAACATTCAGAAAACTAAGATCATGGCATCTGGTCCCATCATTTCATGGGAAATAGATGGGGAAACAGTGGCAGATTTTATTTTTGGGGCTCCAAAATCACTGAAGATGGTGATTGGAGCCATGAAATAAAAAGACGCTTACTCCTTGGAAGCAAAGTTATGACCAACCTCAGTTCAGTTCAGTCCAGTCACTCAGTTGTGTCCGACTCTTTTGCGACCCCATGGATTGCAGCATGCCAGGCCTCCCTGTCCATCACCAACTCCTGGAGTTCACTCAGACTCACGTCCATCAAGTCACTGATGCCATCCAGCCATCTCATCTTCTGTCGTCCCCTTCTTCTCCTGTCCCCAATCCCTCCCAGCATCAGAGTCTTTTCCAATGAGTCAACTCTTCACATGAGGTGGCCAAAGTACTGGAGTTTCAGCTTTAGCATCAGTCCTTCCAGAGAAATCCCAGGGCTGATCTCCTTCAGAATGGACTGGATGGATCTCCTTGACCAACCTACATAGCTATTAAAAAGCAGAGAAATTACTTTGCCAACAAAGGTCCATCTAGTCAAGGCTATGTTTTTTCCAGTGGTCATGTATGGATGTGAAAGTTGGACTGTGAAGAAAGCTGAGTGCCAAAGAATTGATGGTTTTGAACTGTGGTGTTGGAGAACATTCTTGAGAGTCCCTCGGACTGCAAGGAGATCCAACCAGCCCATTCTAAAGGAAATCAGTCCTGGGTGTTCCTTGGAAGGACTGATGCTAAAGCTGAAACTCCAATACTTTGGCCACCTCATGCGAAGAGTTGACTCATTGGAAAAGACTCTGATGCTGGGAGGGATTGGGGGCAGGAGGAGACGGGGGTGACACAGGATGAGATGGCCGGATGGCATCACCGACTTGATGGGCATGAGTTTGGGTGAATTCCGGGAGTTGCTGATGGACAGGGAGGCCTGATGTGCTGCAATTCATGGGGTCACAAAGAGTCAGACACTACTGAGCGATTAAACTGAACTTATATTCAGTAAATCTTTAATCCAGTTCTAACTTTATGGGTTGGGCTCTGTTTCTTCCATGTTTTTTGACCTGAGGCCAAACTATGGTGGAGGTAATGAAGATAATGCTGAAGTCTTTCAGAAGGTTCCATGCACACATTGCTGCATTCAGTGCCCCTGACTATGTAGCAGGCCACCACCAACCCACGCCTCTGCCAGAGACTCCTGGACACTCACAGGCAGCCTTTCTCTGGGGTGCTGGTGCACACAAGGTTTTGTTTGTGCCCTCCAAGAGTCTGTTTCCCAGTCCTGCGTAAGTTCTGTTGACTCTATGGTGGGGTTAATGGTGACCTCCTCCAAGAGGGCTTATGCCATACCCAGGTCTGCTGTACCTATAGCCCCTGTCCCTGCAGCAGTCCACTGCTGACCCATACCTCTGCAGGAGACACTCAAACACAGTTCTGGCTCAGTCTCTGTGGAGTCTCTGGGTCCTGGTGCATACAAGGTTTGTTTGAGCCCTCAGCATTTCTGTTGGGTGTGGGGTTTGATTCTAAATGCGATTTCACAACTTCTACCATCTTGTTGGGGCTTCTCCTTTGGCCTTGGACCTGGGGTATCTCCTGAAATTCACTCCAGTGCTGTGCAGAAACCGCTCCAGTGCCTACCATCTTGCTGGAGTTTCTCTGCCTAAAGTGATATACATAGTAGCAAAAATGTAATTGAACAAACGCACATTATTTTGGAAAAAAAAATTTTTTTAGACTGTCTCAGTCCTCAGGAGGAGATGCAGATAGTTTGACAAAACAAAACTTTCTTTGCAAGACTAATTTTTACTCAGTTTAAAGTTTTCCAAACAAGTAGGATATGAACATGAGGACACTGAAGTTTCTATCAGTGTCTCAGTCCTGGAATATTCATCTATATATTTTGAAACTAAAGATGATGACAAAAAATGTGAAATGCTTTCTTTGAATCAGAAACTGTAACTTGCTATGAAACACCGTGCAGTCCCTGCAAGAAATCTAAGAGCTGTTCAAATAGAGCTCTCCAAAGTTATCAATATTTTTACCAAGTTGAAAAATAATGAAATTCTTTGAAGATAAAGGAATCAAGGTAAAGTATTTGAAGATAACTTATAACCATCTCTTAACATGTTTCCGGTCAGAGCTGATTCAGAGAGAACTTTTATAGCAGCTGGAAAACTTTATACAAAAATGTATCTATGACTAACAATGCTACTGTTGACACAATTTGTTTTTTAAACTAAATAACATTGTATATAATTAAAACTTATTACCATTAATGTGTGCTTTGTTATTTTTGATTAATTATTTTACTTGTAATAGTTTATTTGCTCATAATTTTTATTAGAATGAGAATGTATATTGGAGTTTATATTTAACCTACATTTTATTTTAAAAGTATATTAAATATTTGAAATAAGTTAAAATTGTTTTACTCACGTTAAGAGTTTTGTGAATTATGAATGCACACAGTAAAATAACCAGTATTGATACTAGTTTAGAGTTATATAAAGGAAATAGAGAAATATAGCATTGTCATTCCAGCCAAGAGAGGAACAAGTACACAGCTGCACCATGCTGGTAGTGCCTACAGCATGCTGGAGTTAGCTTTTACTGGCTTGCAAGAACCAGCTGTTAAAGTTTCAGGAAACAGTGTAATCAGTTATTACATGGAATCATTATTAAAAATTATGTGTAATATTTTTAAAAGTTACCTTAATATTTCCAAAATAACATCAGTGATGTACACAGAAAAAAATAGCTCACCTTTTTCACATTAAGGTATATAAAGCTCAAAATTAAGTTATACAAGTTTACAATTAAATACGTTATTACCTTGAAAAACAAAGATAATAAATATTCAAAACATACCTTTCCTAGTTATTTTGCTACATTTTTCTATTGTCTATGCTGTTAGGGTTATCTCTGTCTCTTGTGTTATCACGTGGACATATGAGATAGCAGTGTGATACTGTGTGTATATCATTCCCTACTCTGTGTCAGCGACATCTTGTTGGTAGTTTGCAATTGGCCATTGTGGGAGTATTTTCCCACAGAAATTGGCAAATTCTATAAAACAGAGCTTGATTTATTGTTTTGATTACCTAGACTTAAGATAGTAACAGAGAAAATATTAATAATGTGATTAAATGTGAAAGTATGCTGTATTTGTAGTCATTAAATGGTGACTAGAACAAAAAAGAAGTACTCTTCCAGTATTAAAAGCTATTAAAAAGTCCTTTATATCATTAGTGAATGAGTGGAGTTATGACAGGCTTCTTTATTTTATCTTACTTGTTAATATAAAGGGAAACATCAATCAGCATTCCTATTGGAGCTACACTAGTTTGTCTATTGCAATTACAGGTTGGCTGTGGACATAAGAGTTCAGCAAAAAATAACAAAAGCATTCTGTGAAAATAAACAGACTACATAAAATTTATAATAAAGAGCATTTATAGTTTATTTTTTAATTGTAAAAATTTTAAAAATCATTTTAATAAAGTAATTTAAACAGTTTAAATCTATTTAAAATTGTAAGACACATACACCCCCTCAAGATGATTATTTAAAATATTGATCAACACATCAATGGCAGTAGGTCTGTATTTTAACAACAATGTTGAATTATAGTTGATATACAAAAAAATTGCATGTATTTAATGAGTAGGATTTAATGGGTTTGAACATATGCATACATTTGTGAGCCCTTATCACAATTAAGGTAATAAACATATCCATCACATCCAAAAGTTTCCTCTTATCCCCATCCTTTTTTGTGGTAAGACCCCCTTATTTTGAGTTCTCTTAACAAATTTTTTTAGTGTACAAGACAGCATTGTTAAGTATAGGTACTATGTTGTAAATTGCAAACTGTGATAAATGCTATAAATAAAAATACAGGGAGCTTTGATTGCTTTTAACAAGAAGACCAGATATAGTCCAACATTCATGGAAGACTTCCTTTAGGTTGTGATGTTTGAACTGAAATTTGAAGGATGAGTAGAATGTGATGATAC
The DNA here is from genome assembly GCF_032452875.1 of Bos javanicus. Taxonomy (NCBI): domain Eukaryota; kingdom Metazoa; phylum Chordata; class Mammalia; order Artiodactyla; family Bovidae; genus Bos; species Bos javanicus. The sequence continues at coordinate 19,509,856 of NC_083871.1, read as the reverse complement.
AAAACAAGGAGAAGCGTCAGGAGCAATGAGAACAGGAAAGAAGGTGAGTGTGTTTGGAATGCAAATACTGGGGGCAGAAAGTGGCCAGAAATGAGAGTGGGAAGACATGCAGGGGCTAGAGGATCCAGAACCTTGAGAAACTATTGAGAAGTTGGAATAAGTGAATCATATGGCTTGATATGAGTTTTAAAAAGATCACTTTGTGAAAAATACTTTGGAAGGAAGCCATAATGTGGTCATCAGTAATTAGAAGGGTAGCTGATGAAGGCAGTCCCGTGAGACAGCATGGAAGCTTAAGCCTTTGAGGATGGTGATTATACTGCAGAGTAGTAAATGATTAGAGAGATGTTTAAGAGGCAAGATTGATAGGACTTGATGATGAATTAGATATTGAGAATGAGGCAGAGGGCAGTTTCCAGAAGTTTTACTGTTTTTTTTGCCATGAACAATCAGAAGAATGATACCAATCACTGACTCAGAGAAAAGTGACAGAGGGCCCAGTTTGAGTTCAAGTTTTGGACATTCTAAAATGTCCAAGTGGAGCTTTTTTGAAATGGAGCTTCCCCAGTGGCTCAGCGGCAAAGAAATCTGCCTGCAATGCAGGAGTCCCTGGTTCAATCCCTGGGTGGGGAAGATCCCCTGGAGGAGGTAATGGCAACATACTCTGGTATTGTTGCCTGGGAAATCCTATGGACAGAGGAGCCTGGCAGGCTGCAGTCCATGGGTCACAAAAAGTTGAACATGACTTAGCAACTAAAGGATAACAACAAGTTTGAAGTGCCTTTGAGACCTCACAATGGAAATGTTGATTGTTAATTAGATATATCATGCATATGCCTTTTTTATGGATTCTCTTTTCAGGCTGAGCTCTGAGGCTAGGAAACATGCACATCACTCAAAGTTCTTATTTTCAGGCAGCAGATACTCCAATGAAGCAGGAGTTTATTGAAAAAATATTGGATACCTGCCAGGTTTAATGGAAAGCTAGAACTCTGGGTATGGAAAAATGTTTCTAGGAACAAAGCTCCAAATCCCATATCAGAACTGGTCCAATGAGGAAACCATGACAGAATACCAATTATTCTTGTACTGTTGCTCGACTTTTCAATAGACCTGTCTGTGCCCTGACCTTGCAGCCTCCATCTGCAGACAGTGTGAATGAGTCAGAGTCATGTATAGTTGCATTTTATTGCCAGAGCCTCACTCATAAGATTATTCTTTCTTTGCAAGAATGCCTAGGAGCGTGCAAGAATGAAAAAGCTAACATTTTCAGCTCCTGTAAGGGAAGAAGCTTTTGATCTGCCACCAAGATAATAGAGACCCTGCACACAAACTAGAAAGAGGTTTAGATTTTGCAAGGCTAACATAAATGGCAAATTTCCCCTTACATAAATCATACTCATCTTTGTGTGCTTAGCAACTTATGTAGAAGTTTTGAAATAATAATTTATTTTGAATTGAAAAAATCTTTAAAAATTATTTAAAATCAGATAAAGATTTTCTTGTTCATTTTTATCATTTAGATAGTCTATTACTAGATTATCATATGTCATTTTAATTTGTTTTTGTAAGATAGTTTTACTGTGATAGTCCATATTTACCATTATACTTTGGTTTTTAGAAAAAATATTTATTTTTTTCAAAACAGCAATGTCTTTACATTTCTTATTTGAGGGACATAGGTACACATATCAGTGCCCAAAATGGTTTAGACATTTTATTTAAGGAAAACATTTTTTCCATTTCTCCTTTCCTACCTGTGCTTTACAATGCTAAACAAATAAATAATATTTGACATTTCCTACTGTTCCATGGTGAATTTTTGCCCTAGAACTTATTTCACATTCCATCAGTCCCATTCAGATTGATGGAGTGCAATCATTTAGCACTTCTCTTGCCTTCTTCCTTTTTATATTTGGACCTTCTAAGTTTTATTTTTCCCTTCAAAAATTTGAGAAAATAAATGGAAAAACTCTATATTACCTTCATAAGCTATAATAGATGAGCAGCAAAGATTCCAGTTGAGTCTTGCTTAATGACAGTGATGATTAATGAGGAAGCAATTCCTTATTAACTTGAGAAAGTAATTTTACTAGATCATTTCTCCCTTAGACATGCAAATCAAACAGTTTCACTTGCTTATTCCCATTATACCTTCCATGTTTTAGTGTAAAAAGAAGACTTTTGGTTTTTTTTTTCTGCCCTCAGTGTTGCAGTTTTCCTTGATTCTTGATGATGGCAAGAGCCATTGTTAGAAAGAAGAGGCATGCCCTGTTATAACGCTAGTTACCTGTCCATTTACTCCAGACTCTTGTGGTGGTTTGTAGAGTGTCACTTATACCAGAAGTAAATGTATTAGAATGTTCTTCCCTAAGTTAGCATTGGCCAAAAGAGGACTTTATATAATTTTTGGAAGGCAGAAGTGAAGCAGTAACGATCTCCATAGGTCAACATGGTTAGATGCAGTGACCAAAAGATGCAGATGCACCTATAGGTGCTGGCAAGATGCACCTGGCTCTTGGTCTGCATCAGCTTTCCTTCTGATTACTGACCTACAGTGACTCCAAGCCCACTCCCAACTCTCTGTCGTGGACTCAGAGAAGTAGTGTTACCGCAAGATAGGGGTTCAGTTGCTTGCCACTCAAAAGCCAATAAGGAGGTCAGGAAAGGAATAGAAGGTTGGTGGATAGGATTTATTTTGGATGCTGGCATCCAGGGAGAAAGTGGACATCTGTCCAAAGGCTGACTCCCCCCAATGAAAATCAGTGGGTGAGAGCTTGATAAACAGAAGAAGACTACACACAGAAACAGCACAGTCAACTCTAACAGTCATCTTGGAATTGGTCATGGGAGATCTTACAGTGTCATCTTGGTTGTTTTATGTACAGTTAATCCTTAGTTCCAGTGTCAATTTGTTTCTATTTCTTGAGGTCAATTCTAAAGAATTGAGGCAGCTTATATCATGGCTACAGTCTGGTCATCATGTAGGTAACTTCTCCACCTGGTGTAGTTTTAGTATAAACAGCTCAAGAGATATGGCTCAGAATATTATCTGTAGCCCTAGAGAAGGAATTAAAGATCCTTGACTATGCTTAATGACTACATTATTATTGTTTGGTCCCCTTTGACAGTTTTCCTCTGTTTCTGCATTTTCTCATTTCTATGATTAAACTTATTCTTTGGCTAAAGTTTTCCACAGACAACAGGCAGACAGAGGACATGTGGGAGCCAGGACCATGAAGCCCTGCTTTGTTTCAGGAGCTGCAAAGTCCTTTCAAGTCCCATTTTAGTGGTTGCATGTGCTTGGCTTTTCACATTGCCTGGCTGGCTGGTCACTCTCACTCTGATCCTCCAACTTTCTTCTTGAACCTCCTGTGACCAGCGTTTCCTCTTATTGTGTTAGATCTAACTCTTATAATAAATCTCTTAGCCCAAACTCATGGTGGGTCTATTTTCTTGTTGAACTCTGACTGATTCAATTCTTCATACTAAAACTTGAAGTTTGTTCTGATACCTTTTTCTTTGCTCTTTGTCTTTTATCATGAATTGCTTTTTTTTTTTTTTCTGTAAGTTTAAGATCTATCTCTTGACTGAAATAATTCTATTTCAATTATTAGAAGTAAAAATTAAAAAATTAATTTTTCAAGAGTTATTTAGTGTTCTCATTCTGGTGTATTCTGAGTGCATAATGTCTGTGTTATTTTTTCTACAATTTATTAATTTGAAAAAGTTAGATAATTTCATATCCCAGTGCAGTTGTGAGAATGTTAATAAATGGTAAAGCATGTTATAATTGGTAGTTACAAATTATTCTCTAGATATATATGAACTTTCTCTATACTGTACTTAGAAAAGATACATTAAAACAACAATAACAACAACAAAACCTGTTCTTCCATTGTTGAGAACTTGGATGTGTTATTCCATCATTTCTAGACAGAAGATACATTGTTTAATTTAGAAATAAAAAAGTAATAAAAATAAGTGAAATATATATGAAGAGTGATATGAAACAATGATATTTATGAGGAAAAACTTGGCTCCTTCTACATATATGACATCAGTTCAGTTCAGTTGCTCAGTTGTGTCCGACTCTTTGTGACCCCACGAACCGCAGCACGCCAGGCCTCCCTGTCCATCACCAACTCCCGGACTTTACTCAAACTCATGTCCACTGAGTTGATGATGGCATCCAACCATCTCATCCTCTGTCATCCCCTTCTCCTCCCACCTTCAATCTTTCACAGCATGGACAAATGTTAAATCAACTGTTACATATTCTTAATGGAATGTTATATAGCCATTTAAACATTTATGAAAATTTTATAATAATTTGGAAAAATGTTTAAATATTAGTGAAAACAAGATATGGAATATTACATATAAAAATCTGGAAGGAACTACTTTAAAATATCAGTAGTAGTAGGTTCACAAGTAATTCTTTTCCTTGTTTTTCTGTGGTTTCTAAATTTCCTGTTACCTTTAAAAAAAGTATAAGCTTTATTTGAGAAGTTGTGAATTGCTCTTGAGAATGGTACTCTGCTGCTTATTCATGGGTGTGAATCCCACAGTAAAATAATAGAGAAGCCAAGAAATTGCTTGTTATTTCATTGGCATAGCCAAAGAGGAATGTGAGCAAACTTCTTTTCTTAAATAGCTGGCATATATTTTCTTCCTTCTCTTTTCCCCCTCCACAATTATTGCTAGGTGTAAAGGAATGGGCACCAGTGCAGCATTTCATTCTCTGCTGAGGATTGCATGCAATATTTATATATTATATATCATTACTTTGAAATCAGTTTATGATAAAGGAGCCGGAACTCTTCCACAGGACTGCTTCTTTCTGTTTAAAGAGGCATCTTTTCATTGGAGTGTAGTAATGGCTGTAGTACTTTGGCAAATAGCTATAAAACATGAAAACGTCCTCCTCTCTTGTATTAATCCATCAGGAAGCTTTCAGGGATTCTTCTTGTCTAAAATATTCATAGGCAGAAAAATGTCCTGAATGCCCTACAGAATTTGTGCAGAGCCAGGGGGATGATTGATAGTGAAGCTCTGTTCTGAGTCACTCACAGTATGTAATTCTATTTGTCTTGCCAAATACATGAGAACAGGCAACTCATAAAAGGTAAAGGTAACAGACGCTGTATTTTCTTACATTTAAAAAAAGATCTTGGTGTCTCCACTTCGCTGTACTCCATTGCATATGGCAAATTTTTATTAAATAAAAGGCAGTTGAGTCATTCTTTGTAGCGTGATATAGTTTTATTATATTGATGTCATTTATTATATTGCACATTTCTTTTTGGTAGATATTTGCCTGCATGGGTGTATCTTAAGTAATGGTGTTCAAAAGCCTAAAGAAAGACTAGGCAGGGTGCCTACTAAAATCAGGGTACACAGTAGACATTCAATACATCCCTTAGTGAAGAAAAGTCACTATCCATCTTCCAGTATTTCTGACATTAGTGTTTTTAAGATATCATTCAGTTTTCCTTTAAATAATTGTTAAAACTTAAACTCTGTTCAGGTTAATCTTGTAAAGTCAGGTAATGCAATGGATAAGCAATAGATGATATTGCTCCTAGTTGGATTTAGCACTTTGAACCACTCTCATTTCCTGTCATTTGCATCTGTTCACAAGGTCTGACTGAGTTTTGACTGAGTCAGGACCTTGGAATCAGGTCTGGAGTTCTTGCTTTTGGTTTTCATGCTTCAGTTTATAACCTTTCATGTTTATGTCAATTATTGTGCTGCATGGTATCTAAAATTAATTGCAAAGTACTGGAAATAAAGGATAAATTAATTACAGTGTTTGTATTTTGGTTTTCTTTAGTGAAAAGATACTGAATATACAAAAATATAGCATCACTGTGAAGGAATTCTTGATGTATGAAAACACTGAAGTCAGTTGGGACCTTCTACCTACAAAGACGAGATATTTGAGCCAAGAGTTGATTACAAGTGTGTATAATTTGGTAGACTAATCAGTTAAAGAGCAGGGACCATATTTCAACATTATTCAATTTTTGCTGTGCACATAATAGGAAATCAATAAACAATGCATTAAGCAGAAACCCAGAAAAGTCTTCTACAGGAGTCAATAATCATTTAGGCAGAAATTGCCAACTGGTGGTTTTTCCACAGGAGACTCATTAGACCTTGAAGTTTGGGTTTTTTGTTTTTTTTTTATTAAGCTCTCTTTCAATAATATCTCATGCTTTAGCATAGTCTTTGTCTTTATTTTTGGCATATAAAATATAGGTACCTCCCAATCTTTGGACACACAACAAATTTGCCCAGAAATTGATCCACCAGGCAAATAAAAAATTTGCTGACATAGGTAACCAAAGATGTATACACGTCTAACCTATCCAGAAAATATTGTCGATTGTGATTTGTTGAGAATTTTTGCGTTCTTCCCGTTGAGGTGATGAAAAGTTGCTTTCCAAGTGGTGTGGAAACTAAGTGGAATTTGTAGTTCTCTAAGTCTATTAGTTTTTTAAACACACAAACAAGCATGCAGAGGGGCAGAGATAGAATAGACTACTTAGAAAAATGTTAAAACCTTTATTTCTAGTTTAAAATCAGCATAAGAGAAGCATAATGTGATTTAAATTTTACAGGAATCATACTACTAGGTACTATTTTAGGGATGGGGTGTATAAGTGGAAAGAAGAACATAAATTTGGAGGTTATTGCAGAATTCAGGAGAGATGGCAGTGAAGTTGGAGAATAGTGGACTAATTCAGGATTATTTTTGGAGGTAAAATTGATAGGTCTTGATGGTGGATATTGGCAAGTGAAGAGGAACTGTGATATTAAAAAATGCAGTAAAATTGTATGATATTGAAATATGTACTGACTTGTCTGGATTTAATTTGAAAATATGAAAAAAGATGGCAAAGAGTTTGCTTCTAAATGATTGACCTTCTACTTTTAAGTAGATATGAATTTAGTTGATGAACTCTTTTTGATCAGATAAATTAAAAGAAAGCAGTAAAGTTAATGATTATAAGAACAGGTTTAGGACTCAGACTGCAAAGGATGAATCCCAGTTCAGTCAGGAGCTAGTTATGTGAATTTTGGGATATTACTTTTATTTTCTACCCCTCAATGTCCTCATTTCCAATTGTACTTATCCAGAAGGTTGTGGCTAATAAATGAGGCAATTCATCTATGGTACTTGGTACACTGTGGCACAAGGTACCCAATCAATTGCAACTATTATTATTATTATTTTTAATAAAATGGGCAGTTCAAAGAACCAGTCTAGACAGTTGAGAAACAAAAAAAGGTGTTATCAGATATCTGGATGTTTGAGGTGTACTAGGGGTGAATTCCCTTAATTTTATTCTCTTCTCCTCAAGTTCAAATCTTTTAGGCTATTCATATCTTTTGCAGAAATGAGTTATCTGCCTTTAAAATATCTTGCTTACATGAAAAATTGAAACTATATAGAAATATTTTTAAACAGTTAAATTTACCACTGAAAATTTTATTTTTTAAAGCCTTGAAAAAAATGGCTACATGACACTAATCTTTGCTGATAATCCACACTGGCCATATAGCATAAGAGCCACCTTTTACAGCTGCACTTGGTTTCTCTCTAGTTCTCCTATTAACTGGTATTTCCCTGGAGAGCCTGATTCCCTAAACGTGGTATGAGCTGACAACATGGATTTAAAAGCAGAGGATCAGGGCTGCTCTGATTACTGACGTTGCCACCAGGGAGGTTCTGGCAACAGAATGGGTCGTTTCTGTCTGTCTCTGTGGCTGCCCCTCTGAGGGGTACTTAAGTGCAGGAGCCATATCAATGGGAGGCAGTCTCATTAGTCTGCAGCCGTCATCAATTAAAACTTGTCCTTGCCAAGGGTAGTTCCTCTTCCCTCCACTTTGCTTGTAAGAGTGCAAGTGTCTGTTTTTTTAAAAGAGTATCTTGATTTGGCTCTCTTTTCTCATAGTTGACAGAGGAACAAATAGAAATAGTATTTGCAACAGCAAGAACAACAATAATGCTTATTGCGGTCTTATCTATTTTACAAAATTGAAACATGTTAAAATGCAGTTTGAAAGGTTATTTTCCATTTACAGTATTACAAAATATTGGCTTTATTCTTCATGTTGTACAATACATCCTTGAGCCTATCTTACCTCCAATGCTTTGTACCTCTCACTTCCCCACATTATATTACTCCTCACCCTGTAACTATCACTTGTCTACTTTTTATCAGTTTTGTATATTCATTTTTTGTGACCCTCGGGAAGGAGAGGAGAAATTGCTTACACATGCAAGGAAGTACCACACCCCTGCCCTACTTCATTCTCTTGTCCAGCTTTTATTTCTCCTTGTTGTTTAGTGCTAAGTCTTGTCCGACTCTTTGCAACAACATGGACTGTAGCCCGCCAGGCTCCTCTATCCATGGGATTTCCCAGGCAAGAATACTGGAATGGGTTGCCACTTCCTTCTCCAGGGATCTTCCTGACCCAGGGAAGATCCCACATCTCCTGCATTGCAGGCGGGTTCTTTATCACTGAGCCACAGGGAAGAGTCTCCTTACTCTGTATCTAAAAACACAAAGAGGCTATTCAACATGCAGCTGGAGATACCTGACTGGGTTTTGAATTTAGAAAGGGAGTGGTTTGAAGACTGAGTGTATTTATATAAGAGAGATTATGTGGATAGGCTTCCCTATGGCTCAGTGGAAAAGAACCTGCCTGCAATAAAGGAGATGCAGGTTTGATCCCTGGGTTGAGAAGATCCCCTGGAGAAGGAAATGCCAACCCACTCTAGTATTCTTGCTTGGGAAATCCCATGGACAGTGGAGCCTGGTGGGCTACAGTCCATGGGGTCACAAAGAGTCGGAGAACACTTAGCAACTAAACAACAGCAGCAGCAAATTATTTGGATAGGAGGCTCTGCAGCTTCTGTGATGTTGTCTGTAAGCAGTCCCAGTGTGTTCGTGTAATGCAAGCAAACCATTTTGACTTCAGTGTCCCAACCTGGACTTCTGCTTTCAAGCCAGTTTAAGACTGAGCAGCAAGGCAGAACCAAGACTATATGTAGCTTGGACATGCTCCGTGCTTTCAAGAATCCAGGTGTGACATTCTTTTTCTAAATTAAGGAATCATGGTCATGGGCACATTTACTCAAGTAAATGATATGATGAAGAGACTGCATGAGCTGTTAGTTCAGTGGCAAGGATTCAAATAAGAAGAAATGTGACATATATATAGATATGATATATAAATGTAGGCAGATAATGGAAGGTTTGAGGGGAATGAAAATAACACTTCTTTGGGGTTTGGCTAGCCACTGAGGTTTTATTTAGTGGAGGCTGTTTGGAATACTATTGGGGTTTTGGTTTTGCTGGGTAGGGTATATCAGTTATGGGATTTTAAATATATCAGCCGAGATGGGGAGAAGAAGTAGGGTTAGCTGGGATAGATAGTGCTGTGAGAATTTTTTTTTCCTTTGTGACTGTAGTATAACTTTTCTCCCATCTTCTGATGAAAATTTGATTAAAATATTCCTCTGATATTGGATTCCTGTTTTATTTGGGTGTGTTATGCACTAAGATGGGTTTGAGGAGCACTCAGGGTAAGAGCCTAAATGGTGACCATTTAGGTAACTGTCCATACTTACAGTTTACATCATGAGGCAAAAGAAAGATCTTGAAGTGCCCTTCCTCCCACTGAGTACACGGAAGAGGAGCCCAGAAAACATTCATTAGTGGCTCTAATGCCTTTCCCAATGCCTGCCATATGAAACGTTTGTGGAACAAGTTTTTATATATTGGAACTAATGTAAAGAAGGTGGCTGGAAGTGGACATGCTGAGAATTTGCTTCATGAAAATCCCCTCAGTGTTTGGGAGTAGAAATGTGCCCATGTTCACTCTGAGCAAGTGAAGTACTTGAAAGGTGTGTGTATGCACTCTTGCATATGTATGTGTGTGTTTTAAGAATTAAAAATATGCAAGCACTCTGCAAAAAATTTCTTTTCTGTGGTTTAAGAATAAAACCAGCAAACCAGTGCATTTGTAGTACTTGTACCTCTAACATTAACAATTTCCTTTTGATTTCTTAAGACCATTCTTCCGTTTCATGTTGGAGAGATGTTTTACTCTGGATGCAGTGGTGGGTTATGCAGGGTATCTTTGGTTAGTAAAGAGCAGGATAACAATCCATATAGACTGTATCTTGATTAGTAATATATTACTTTCCTTTGAAGAATATGAAATGAAGTGTGACTTTAAACCACTTTGTTTTTGATAAAGCAAGCTAAGTTTCTTTCAAGGATCTTCATGACAAGTGAGAACAAACAGGAATAAAACAAAAGCTAATATTTTTCTCCTTTTCATTTTTTTTCATTTATACTCTTTTTGGCTATATTGATGAAAAAATAGATTGGAACCTAGTTGATTTATTAATTTAACCCTGATCAATGTGAATTGCTTGCAGGACTAGTTAAGTTAATGAGGAGAGTGACCAAAATGAATGGATTTTGAATAGCCAAATCTACATCATTCACCTTAACACAGACTTATCTTTGTTTTAAATAATCAATTTGGCAACGAAGCAGGCATTCTTAAAGGGCAAAGTCTTTTTTTCTTATTCTTGTAGACATTGCCACTTTAATTCTAATTGTCTTTTTATGTCCAGAACAAGATGAAATGCTGTTTGAAATATTTGATTTCCTGAAATAAACCTAGAAATATTGGTACTGGTATAAATATAAGTGAAATCCAACAAAGCTTTAGCAGACAATAGCATTTTAAGTTTTATTTTTCTTGTCCCTTCTGGAAAGCTATGTGATGGAGAAAGAAGAAAATGTATGATGGAGAATGAAGTAATGATAATTGGGTACGTATTCCAATCATGAATGTTATGCTTTTAAAGGAGAAATATATGCGTGTTTGTGTGTATGTGTAACATATGTTTATATATGTACATATACGCAGAGGTGTCAAAACAACATTGATTTGAAACCAGTAATGTGGCTAAGAAGAGCTTCTCCTTTGATGTCTATAATAGAGTGAAACTTAACGCTTTGAAATTGTAACAAATAGAAATGAAACTTCACTATTCATCTTCTGTGGATAACTTCTAATCTAGATACAACATCTGACACCATCCTATTCTGATAACTTCTCTTTGATGTTTTCCTTCTTTCCCAAACAGTTTGTTACAATTTGGTATAGCTCATAATATGGATTTAGAGATGCATCTTCACCTTCTTCCCAGAGAGTATTGTTATCTTTTAGCAACTCTTTTTGTTGGATACAGCAGAAGGCAACTTGCCCTATTTTTATTTTGAGGTGAATCCATTTACAACGGCCTACTAGCTATTTGTAGCTGAAAAGAATAAAATCGAAGGAACACACTTATAAAAGAATTTTTCCGTCCCCAAGAAAAAGAATCTTACACCTTTACTGTGTATAACGCCTTCTGGGATCGTGATACAACATCATTTATATAGACATAGGTGGGTATTCTGTTTCTCTTAAGTCTGTGTTTATATAGTATAGACATGTACTTCTTTCTTCTGTGAAGGTAGAGAAGGGTTGATACAATGCATTGGAATAATTCTGATAGTTCAATTGGAATATTTTTGATAGTTTTGGAATATTAGGAGCTGTAGAAAGAACTTCGGAGAAGGCAATGGCACCCAACTCCAGTACTCTTGCCTGGAAAATCCCATGGACAGAGGAGCCTGGTAGGCTGCAGTCCATGGGGTCGCGAAGAGTCGGACACGACTGAGCGACTTCACTTTCACTTTTCACTTTCATGCATTGGAGAAGGAAATGGCAACCCACTCCAGTGTTCTTGCCTGGAGAATCCCAGGGTCGGCAGAGCCTGGTGGGCTGCCATCTGTAGGGTCGCACAGAGTTGGACACGACTGAAGCGACTTAGTGGTAGTAATAGAAAGAACTTGAACTATGTATGTTAGTTGTTCTAAAAATCACCAGGTAGAAAACAGGGCTAATCAAGGGGATCCTCAGAGAATGGTTGATGCCTGAGATTTGATTCCCAATCTGCCTCAAGATTTAGTTCTAATTAAACTAACATGAACAATAGGACATTATGAAGTGAATAGTATTTGATCAGGGATTAATGGACAAAGTACATGAAAAGAAGGGGAGAAGTGAAGGAAATATGGCAGTTCTGTAGTTAGATAAACTGGACTGTTACTGTTTCCTGTTGCAGCAAACTTTAGAAAAAGTCAAATACAAGATCTAAAAAGGTGATTTAATTAGGTTTAAAGAATACAGTCCAAGAATACAGTGTAGGTACATTTTGGTAGCCTAATCTCACCAAAAATAGAATTAGTCTGTTTAGAGGAGGGCTTCTCTACAGAAATCTGCCAAATACAGTATCAACTGAAGCAAGTCCCATATTCCTGCTTATATCACTTACCACAAGAAACTCAAAGCCCATCTGGATTATTTATTGCTTAGATTCCCCTCCTGTATGGCTCCATATAGCTTCTAAGTAGGATACCATTTCTCCCTTTCCTCTATTTCCTAAAACTCTTCTGCCATCTAGAATACATTCATCATAAGCAAAAGTATCTTACCTTTAAAGCTCAGCATTGTTCCTGTCCCTTTCTTTTTTTTTTTTTGCCATAACTGAAGTTCAATACTGATGGCAATGTTTTGCCTCTGTCCTTCTAGATGGGTGACTGCTTCCTTTCCCATACTCTTTGAACCAGTGGTCTGGGAAATGGTATAGATATACTACATGCTCTTCACTGTTATTTTCAAATTTTTCACCCTTTCTGACTCTAGAGAGTCACAGCTTTAAAACTCATATCATCAGATTATAATACTCGCTGCCCCCTTACACAGTATTTGGAGACCCTAAGTTACTTAACTCTATGAAGATTTCAGTATCTGGATTACTATCATTCTCTCTAGATTACCCCATTCACAATTTTGCTGGGTTCAATAACCCATGTGGAAGATCTTTTTAATACCCTTGTCTTCTTTATTCTTGATTCTTCCTTCTCCTATGGTCTTGTCTCCTTCCTACATCAGCTATTTATCATCATGGTCACACTCTTGACCACTGACTGCTTTCCATCTTAAATCTTAATGTCAGTATTTCTGCCTTCTGTGTATCTAGTTTGTTCCCTCTAATATATGATTTCCAGAAATACTTTGAGACAGTTTTTTGGTTACGTAACTTAAAAAATGTCTCTCAATGTAGTGGCTACGAGAATGCACCTTGCAGACCTTCTGTTCAGTTCAGTTCAGTTTAGTCACTCAGTCGTGTCCGACTCTTTGCAACCCCATGAATCGCAGCACGCCAGGCCTCTCTGTGGATCAAATTGACAGAGGACCCCAGCAGCTGCATTGGCCACCTGAAATGAGTTGCTGCATTTTTATTGAGGCCAGTGTCTGAATTGGTGGGCATTTTAAGGCAGACCCATTCTTGGGAGACATGCATCTCCTCTGTCAACTTTGGCTCATGGTCTTTGATGGCTTGCTGAACTTCCCTTAGACAGCATGGCGGTCTAGGGTGCTTACACCCAAACTTCTGTCCCATGAGTTGGATAGATTGCATCATGATCTGGCAATTCTCCTTGTCCTCTCCACCTCCATGCCTATTTTCTTTAATAGAAGCATTCGCCCTATAAAATTTTTGTACTTTTAATCCCATTTATATCTGATTCTTGGAGGAGTGCGGCTAAATGCTCATTCTGCTCATACCCTTACTCCATCTTTACCCGTGTTAGACTCCATAGTTCACTCACTCTCATACTCCTTCAACTCTGCCATGCCTTTGCCATTTTCTCTTACTTGCCTAGCAAACCCCAAATCCTTCCTAGAGCCAGTGGTTTGACTACTCTGTGCCTGCATCTGTGTAGTTGAATATGTTGGACACAAAACCATTCTGAATTATCTCATTTAACATTCAAGGCCAGCAGTGTTCGAGGGTGATCTGATTAGTCCTTCCTATTTCATATATGGCTTTGTGGACTATTGAAGAGCTTTGGGAGATATAGTCAAGAACTTATGTTTTAAAAGGATTCTTTAGGTAGATGGTTGGGTAAATGACTCTAGTGGGTTATGACAGAGGTTATTTACTTGCCCCCCACCCCCCATATTTATTCTATCTTCCATTGATATTTAGCTGATCACTTGGTTACCCAGAATTAAGACTGCACTTTCCAGCACCCTTGCGGTTATGTGTGGCAATGAAGCCAAATTCAGCCCTAAGAATGGACATTGGAAATGTTAAGTGCAACTTTCAGGAACTGACTTTTAAAAGAGGAAGACTTTCCTCTTCAACCTTGCTGGCTACATGGTGAATCAGGTATGAACTTATGGCTGAAGCTTGAGTGAACATCCTAGACCGTGAGGGAAAGCTTCATCATGGAGCAACATGATAGGGGCCTGGGTCACTGACATCATAGAACATCATACCAGCCCTGAACTTCCTCTAGCTTGACTATTTCACATGTGAAAAAAGGAAACTCCTGTCTCATTTAAGATCCCATTTTTTTTGATATTCTGTCATATATACCAATGCCTAATCCTAACTGATACAAGAGGAAGTGAGGGCATAAGGAGACCTATTGTGAGGTCATTTCAATAACCCAGGTGAAAAAAAGCAGTGGCTTGGATCAGGTGGCAGTGGTAAAAATATTCAGATTCTGAGTGTTTAATGCAGTAGAATGTTTACTTGTGATGAGTGAAAGATTAAAAAAAGGTCAAAATGATCTAAAATCTAGAGTGTGAACCTAGGCAACCAGTGGGCATTAAACAAAGAAAATGGAACCACAAGAGGAGAAATAGTTTTGGAAGGAAAAAGAATGAACTCACTTTAAACATCATGGTTCTCTGTTTGAAGTGCTTCCAGGATTGCATGGAACCGATCAAGGTTTCTAAAACGTTCAGATGTAGAAGTTCTGTGGATTATTCTCATCGAGCTGACAGGTGGTCACAAAAGCACACAGACTAAGGCAAAAGAGAAAGGAGGGGCCAGGATACTATTGTCTGGATTAATTCTATAGTGGGGATATCCATAGTTAGAGAGCTTTATGCGGTATTGAAGTATGCTATGAAAAGATGCACTAACCTTTGCTAAATCGTAAAATGAGACACTGGCTGCTTTCTGTTTGGCTTTGTTTCCCTATTTAAAAGAACATGTTCTTTATTTATGAAGGGCTGGAGTCCAAATTCTCTTCAATGAAATTATTTTGGTAACTTTGGCCGAGTATTGTACGGCCTAGAGGTTATATCACAAAATTATCACCCACCTGGCACAACAGTTCAGGAAAGCCTTTTATGTGAAAGGCCAAAATTAGCACAGGAACCAATGAAGAATATAGCATAATTTCTTTTTTTGCACCCAGGGAACAATCTTTCTGTGTGGATATGTTGGTAAAATGATGCTTATATCTGGGCCTACTTGGAAAATTAAAGCAAAAAATTTCTCTTTGGGGAATAAAAAGTACAGCTTAAAGTAATTTTTTTCAAGAAGTCTTCTTGCCTTGAATATAAATGATCCTCTTACACATTGGTTTATTGACAATATGGTCTGGCATACAATATAGTGAAATATGAAGCCTTGTACATACCAAAATCTTTTTTTTTTTAATGTATTGCTATTGGATTTTTGAACTTGGGAAATAAAATTACAATTGAGATGTAACTAATAATTTTGGAACATTTATAATTTTCTTTTAAATTGTTCAATAGAGGCAGCAAGTTAAGGTGAAAAAAGTGTGGATTTGGGCATCAAACTGAAAGGGCTTTGAATGCCACTCTGCCACTTACTACCAGTGTGACCACTTGGTGTATCTAAATAAAGGAAATCACTCCCAGGTTATAAGATTGTGAGGGTTAAATGAGGTCATGCATATAAACTCTATTTTATATGCAGTGTGCAATGCAAGAGAGCCAGGTTCGATCTCCTAGAGAACAGAATGGCTACCCACTCCAAAATTCTTTCCTTTAGAATCCAATGGACAGAAGAGCCCAGTGGGCTACAGTCCATGGAGTCACGAACAGTTGGACTTGACTGTGTGACTTCACTTTCACTTTTCTGATCATAACAGAATATTTTATAGTAACTGTTGTTGCTACTATAATAATCAACAATGATTTCCATCCATAACAAGCACTGGTTCAATGTTCTTTTTGAGGTTAAAAAAAAGAGAAGTAATTTGTTTTAGCTGTAGAATACTAATCCCCTCTGTTCTGCTGTTGCAGTTCTTCTTTAGTGTTTATGTAGGTGACATACTTTCATGGGCATATAAAATTTCCATGGGTTATTCCTGGCAAGCAGACTAATTTGTCACTCTTTCTGTACTATTCAGGAAAGTATATTGGGATACAAATAGGATTTATTCATTTGACAACTATTTCATGAGAGCCTACTATGTGTGAGGTACTTTCCTGATGAATTAAATGAGATGAAATTACCCACCTGAGCATACCACCTAGTAAGTGTGAGAATGATGTTATTATATGGGTGTGGTGGTTGAGTTCATGCTCAGTCGTGTCCGACTCTGACTTTTTTCCCACTGGGAAGCCTAATGTTATTATATGAATAACCTTTAATGTGATCTAATTTTTCAAATGGATCATTTTCCAAACCTTAACACTCTGAGAAGTAATGAATTATTGTGGCATCCTTCACAACTAATTGAGATATTTTAGTATGTTACAAATTTGGAGTTGAAATCTAATCTAAAGCATCATGATTTATGCTAAACCCACCTATATGGGGTATCAAGAAAACCATAGCAGATGATAGCTAACAGATATAATATCTGATTAATAGGTAATCGCACTATAGGTAGTGTGTGGTTAGGATTAAATAAGTCCTTCAGGACAGCTCTGCTTCTTTTACATTCTGACCTGATGTTTTAATCAAGAGAAACCCAACTTGAAACTAATGTGCATCCTTTTGGCTACTTTAACTTGTGTCCCCTTAACCCACTGCTTCCCTTGGAGGGCCTCTGTTGATTCCACCAGGACACTGATATTCCTTGTCGGAGAGCTGTGTCTAATGGAAGTCTTCCTGTGGGAAGTGCTTTTGCCTGGTGATAGTGTTGTCTTCGCCCATCTACTCGTATAGATCAGTGTGTGTTTCGACATGAATGTGTGAAGCCAAGCTTGTGACTGTGGTACAGAGATCAGCTCAACAGATTCTAGAAATGAATCATGGAAGCAAGGTGGGTAGCATCAGAGGAACTCAAGAAAAAATAGAGTAAAACTACATAGATTCAGAAGAATGTTTTGGGTAGAAATGAAGTAGTTACGGTTTGTGGATTATTTCTCTTTCCTGTAAAGATCAATAAGAAAATGTTAAGAATCCGGGTTGATTTGTAACAAAGGACACATTGTTTAAGAACACAAACAAATTATATTCTTTTGAGTTCTCAGTGTTTACTTCTTTTTCATTCTGAAGGATGGGACTCATCAGAGAATCTTCCTAGAGCCTTTTTATTGTCTAATTTGGCTCTACCATGAAACAGTTTTGATTTCACAGCAAAAGGTAAAATCACAGGTGGTTACACCGTTGTTTCCAGGGCACCATAAAGGATGAGAAAATACCACAAATTGCCAGTATCCTAGTTACCGCAGGATTTTGGAGACATCTATTGGTCATGTTAAAATTTTCTCTTTTATGACAATGGAAGCACAAGGAGCCACTGGAGCAAAAAGGAAGCCAGTGTCCCTGAGAGATAGGGAAAAAAGAGGTATAACAATATCAAGCTTAAGGAGCAGTTGGTAATATTAACTGAGATCGTGTGATTGTATGTGTGTCTATAAACCCCTCAGTACATCTTTAGTTGGTACTCAAAGCATATAGTTGTCTCTTGCTTCTGGTTTTAGGTAAGTAATCAATCCCACCTATACTTCAAGTTCCTTATTCTTTTTTAAAAATTGAAAAAAATAAATCACATTTGTTTTAGATAGGCAACGGATTGTGTGTGTGTATGTGTGTGTGTGTGTGTGAAAGCTGGAAAATTCATCAGAGCATGTTTTAGATATTTTTGAATACGTGTGATGTACAGCAGAAATTTTTTTCTGAGCCAGTGGAATATTGCCTTCTAAGAAAATGTCATTTGGTTGTTCTGAGGATTAAATGAGGTATTGTATGTAGAGTATACAGGAAACAGAAAAATGGCCGTCAATTTGCATTTGAAGCTAATTCTAGTTCTACCCATGTTCACCTCATAGTGTTGTGGAAAATACATGTCGGTACGTTGTAAATTATAAAGTATTATCTAAATATGATAACATTTTCTGTAGCTTATTTTCCTTTATGCAATACATACATAAAGTGAATATATATAGTGTGTCATTTGTTTTGATTCCTCAGTGGTTTGTCTTAAGGTAATATTTTTCTTAGGAGCATATTTTTGTTGGAAACAAAGATCTCAAAAATATACTAGATTAAAATATGATATATGCTTTTGAGAAATTGTGTGGAACTAAAATAAATAATTATTCTAAACAGAATGAAAATCTCATTTTTAGCAGGAGTGTTTGCCTTCCTCACAAGTGTTTTATCTAAAAAGCTTTGGAGAACTTATAATGAGATTTTAGTTTGTAAGATTGTGACATACTTCTCTTCTTGATTTTCTTTTTTAAATTCTCCTATGAAATAAATAGTCCTAACTCAAAGGATAGATAATCTATCCTCTTCGGGAACTATAGCAATGACTGTTTGAAAGCCAGGATTTAAAAATATTCTTTTAGACTACCACGCTTAGTGAAAAAAATGTAAACAAAAGCAAGGATCTTTAAAAAAAAATATGTGGTCTGTATTTCTTCACTACAACAGAAAAAAAAAAAAAAATCAAACTATATTTTCAGAACACCAGAGAGCTCTCTGTGAGAGTTGGCAAATGCATCAAGGCATTGTTTGTAGATATTATTTTTGATAGGTTTGATATACAGCATAGTTTTCCGAGCCAATGGAATATTGTCTTCTTACAAATCTCATCAGGCCAGCAGTGCTGCTGCCATGGGCTGGCTTATCAGCTCCAGCCAGAGTCTGCTGCACTTGCACGCACCTTCATAGCCTGAGAGGAAAATAAATTGTGCCCAAGCAGTTAATAAGAAAGAATTATTGTGAGTGAGATGCATGACATTATGAGTGAGCATCGTGTTTTACAGACTAAATGTTGATTTGCCAAAGGAAAAAAAAAACCAACCCTCTCTATACATGAAATGAAAATTTCATTTCAAAATAGTCATTTTAAGTGTATGTGCGGATTTCCTAGCTCAGGAACTGAATATTATCTATTTTTGATGTGTCTTGGGGATAGTACTGAAGAGGTAATTCCTACTTTCTGTGTTTTGCTAATGGATATTTTTATTCCTTCCAGGTATTTAATGATACATCTGTTTTTATTTATCATAGCAGATATACAATACCTATAGGTACAGAGAATATATGTTTTAAAACATAAAATGTAGGAACATAATGTCTGCTAGCATGACTGAATTGCTTAAGTGGAGTCTAAGGTTCTTATGGCTTTTTTCAATTGTTTGGGTCAGTATTTCTAATGTCAAAATATTTGTGCACGAAGAGCCTGATTAGTTAAATTTAATAGGTGTTAACTGTTAATATGGGCTTCCCTGGTGGCTCAGAGGTAAAGAATCTATGTGCCACTGCAGGAGACATGGGTTTGATCCCTGGATCAGGAAGATCTCCTAGAGACAGGAATGGCTTTATCCACTGCAGTATTCTTGCCTGGAGAATCCCATGGCCAGAGAAGCCTGGTGGGCAATAGTCCATGGGATCACAAAGAGAGTCGGACATGACTTAGTGACTAAACAATGACTGTTAATATAAAGTATGATATTTTCTAAAAGAGGGACATGAAGTCTTAGTCCTTGTATTCTAATTAGTTAAGGCCTCAGAAATTTGTTATTATTTGATTATAGTTGAGAAGGTGAAATAACTTTTGTAAGATCATAGAACTATTACTTGAAGGAATTATACTTCAAACTGAGAGCTGTCTAGTTCTACTCAGAAAATGCATATTTTGACTTAATTTTGCTTACTATATGTTTAGAAACAGAAGAAACCAGATATTTGGTAAGATAACAGTATTTGTTGTAGTAAAACAATGCCAAATTTTTAATAGTTTGACCCAACAAAAATACATTTATTGCTCATTAAGAATTCACTATGGATCCACTTAGCCTGTGAGCAATTCTCTTCCACCCAGTGATTCAGGGACTCAGGGCTCTTTTATTTGAGGCTCCACCATCCGTTATGGCCTCAAAGTCATCTGGCAGGTTGGGGAAGTTGTACTGGAGAAGGAACACCTGATTTTAAAAATTCTGGCCTGGAAGAGACATAACACCATTTCTGCTGCTATTCTGTAGGCGAGACTGAGTCAACACACCAGAATATAAGAGAGACTGAGCGTGGGAGGAAGAATTTTTGGATAACTTCTGAAAGATGTCTCACTCTAATCCACGGAACCTGTGAAAATAATGAGGTATCACCCCCCATGATGATATGTCAACTGTGAAGTTGACTTTAAGGTAGAGATGATCTTGGTGGCTTTGATCTAATATGAGCCCTTAAAACCAGAGTGCTTTTTCTGCCTGATGACAGAAGAGGAAATCAGAGACACTTTAAGCATAAGGTGGGATTTGACAGCTGTTGTTGGCTTGACTGTAGAGGGAGTCACTGGAGAAGGAATGGTGGCCACTTCTAGAATCTGAGACAGCCTTCAGCTGACAGCAAAATGGAACCTCCTTCCTGGAACTGTAGGAACTGGATTCTGCCAACAGCCTAAATGGGTCTGAAAGGGGCTTCTTCACTAGAGCTCCCCAGTCTGGCTGAAACCCTGAGAGACCCTAAGCATGTAACTAGTTGAGTCACATCAAACTTTTGAGCTACAGAACTGTGAGCTAATAAACCACTAAGTTGGTGGTAATTTTTTATTCAGCACTAGAAAACTGATCTACTTTGAAATGTTCTTATTAAAAGAAAAGATTCCTGGATCCCACCCCACAAAGAATCGATTCAGTTTGAAAATCTGCTTTTTAAACAAACAAGCTAAGTGATTCTGCTTGAAGATAATATAAGGTTCACACTTTGAGAAGGAAAAAGAATTCTGTAAGGCAATGCATGATTTTCAAGTATGTATTTTTTTGGTCAAGTGTCTGTAGGCTGTAAGGGATTCACAGAGAGATCTTACTCAAGGTAAAATTTTGGAAGGTTGGCTTCCAGAATGTTTGTACTGGGACACAAGAAATCTGTATGTTTTTAGGTTCTTCCTACTTGATTCTGTCCACCTTGTATTTAGAAACCACTTTCCTCAGGGTTATAGTGTCCTCTCCCGTGAACCCATGCCATGGCAGACCCAGATTCCAAAATTTAGAAATGCGTGCTACCAAAGAGTAATCTGAGAATGTGCTGCCTGAACATTTTCCCCTCTTTTCATGTTCAATCCTAGAGCCATCATGGCTTTTCTTAATTTGTGTAGACAATAAGGAATATGGTTTTGCTTTTGTGAAAAGCATGTGTTTTTTTTCTTCTGAACCTTTTAAAAAGCATTAACGCTCACCATGTAATGAAATATGCTTTTATTTGGAGACAGAAAATGAAAGAAAGAAACAAACAATAATTAAATCCCCTAAATAATGTGAGCTTTGTGGTTAAATCTCCGTGCAACTCCTTGAAAATTTAATAAGGAAATAAAGGCTGTTTTCCATTTGTGTAATACAGTGCTGCATTTCTCTTCTCTATGAAATTGTCTCTGGCTAAAGAGTGCCTCACAATTTAGATTGCTGAGTATCTAGCTTGAGAGAATTTTATGCGTCTATTTTTTAACTCAAGTTGCTCATGTACAACCATATTATCTTACATCAAAGTAGGATATAAAACCAGGAGACTAGGTGAGGGGAAAAAAGTCAGGGATGAATGTCATATTATATGATCCAATTACACACAGTCCCTGACTTGCATATGCCTGACTTATGAATGTCCTTGTGTTTACAAATGGGTTCCTGAGAGAGGGTCAGCAGAATTCTCTTTCTCTCAGCCTCTTCCCTTTCTGTCTTATTCATAGATTGAGCATTTTCAAAGCTGTGACGGAGAGATCAACGTCTTACTGCTATCTCCCATCTTTGTACTTTATAATTTCTTAATACTAGCATTAAAGTCCCTGGAGAAGGAAATGGCAACCCACTCCAGTATTCTTGCCTGGAGAATCCCATGGACAGAGGAGCCTGGTGGGCTATAGTGCATGGGGCCGCAAAGAGTTGGACACAACTGAGCGACTACACTTAGCTTAGCATTAAAGTAGTAATATATAGAAAAAAAGCAGAAACTTCAGGGGAAAAGCACTTTAAAATTCATTCTAACTTTATATTTCTTGCTGCCTCATCCTCAGTCCTCACAGTACTTTTTTTTTTTTTTAATAAAAAATGGTAAAACACGTATGTACCTTTGCCAACTGCCTGCTTCTCACGTTCATGTCTCACCCCAAAACCCCTCTCTTAGGGAATGGGCAGTAGACTACTTATGGTCTAGAGTGGACACGCCTCACTATTGAATGAATGAGAGAAAGAAGATGGAATTCTTGCTCTCACTGGGGGAAGTGTGCTGTTAACAGCTAAGGCTGGAACTTGAGGTATATTTTTCCATCAAGACAGTGATTTGAATGATGGTTATCATTCGTCCTGTTTTGGATGTGTTTAGCTCCACATATTGTGGGGCTTCCCAGGTGGCTCAGTGGTAAAGAATCCACCTGCAGTGTAGGCAGCACTACACTGAAAAGACACAGGTTCAGTCCCTGAGTCAGGAAGATCTCCTGGATAGGAAATGGCAGCCCACTTCAGTATGCTTTCCTGGAGAATGTTGTGGTCAGAGGAGCCTGGCAGGTAGCAGTCCTTGGGGTCAAAAAGAATCAGACCCGACTGAGTGGCTGAGCATGCATGTGCGTAATACATGTTTTGGTTTTAATAAGACATTGATATTTATCTTTGGAGCCAAATCATAATGTAAACCACCTCATCAACAATAACTTCCTTAAAGAATTGGTGCATAAATGAAATAAAAATGAAAGTAGAAAATGAATTGCTATCACTGTGCTTAACTCATAGTAGACAATTGAGGTTTTTTTTTTATGATTATTTCTCTTTCTTTTTTTTAATGACAAAAAGTTGTACAAATTCAAAATGACTGACTTACAAATAAGCTTGTGAGACATAGAAGCCATAGCTTTCTTTAGGTCTGTCTGTACTCATAGTGCTTGCTGAATGGGCGTGTTCCTCATGCACTCAGAACTGAGCTGTCAGTGTTCCGCCAACCATTCCACAGGCTGACCAAGCGCTGTACACACTGTAGGACAAAAGGCTTTTAGTAAGACAACTGGGGTAATTAGCCAGAAATTTTTATCCCCATAAAAATTTGAACTAAGAGACCATTTTAAAAATAATTAATTAATTAATTAATTTATGGCTGTACTGGATCTTCATTGCTGCAGGGAGTTCTCTCAAGTTGGGGTGAGTGGGGCTATTCTCTAGTTGTGGTGCTCGGGTTCCTCCTGTTGTGGAGCAGGGGCTTTAGGGAGCGTATGGGCTCAGTGGTTGCAGTTCCCAAGCTCTAGAGGACAGGCTCAGTAGCTGTGGCACATGGGCTTAGTGCTCTGAGGCATGTGGGATCTTCCCGGTTCAGGGATCGAACCCATATCTCCTGTATTGGCAGGCGGAATTCTTTACCACTGAGCCACCAGGGAAGACTTAAGAGGCCATTATTAATCAATGCCATTTACTAGAGCTGAGGTCATATCAGGAGCTGGGGCCAGCAGCCTTCTACGACTGGGCAGAAGGGGATGAGCATGGTGCAACCCCAGACAAGATCGCAGCCTGTCTGCCCACTATGGGGCTGCCGAGAGGTGGGGTCAGTAAGCCTTGCTGCAGACTTTCCGGTTCTCAACTCCAGTTTGCCTACATTGGACTACATTTGGATTCTAGTCTTGGATCAAGAATTCCTGATTTCTTCCTGTTCTATGTGTTCCTTCCCCCTTAGCACTGTTCTTTGTGACTTTAACTCAAGCAACACCTGCTCTGTATGTTGTTGAGCTCTCAGTTTGCCACTTTTTTGGGGGAATTTCTTGATATATATTTTGATATGTGTGGAAAGAAACTGTAGTCTTTGAATCCAAGCTAATTATGTGGTGGACACAATACCCAGTATTAATGCTGGATTTTAATAGAGTGAAGATATGTCTTCTTCAGTATTTTTATCTTAATTGTCCCTGTTCATGTAAGAAGCCTCTCTCTTCCAGAACTCACACTGATTTTACAGCTCTTGGAGAACTGTGTTTATTTAGCCTTTGTTTAGCCATTAATCTCTGTTGTAGAAAATCTTTTAGGTAGCGTATACAATTAGGGAAATTAGGATCAAAGTTGGTAAAATGAAGAAAGCATTTCAAATTTGTATGTGAATGAAAATTAGTTTTTATTTTAACTTCACATCTCTTTTTATTTCTTTCTAGGTAGTTTTATCTTGAATGAATGGCTAAATCTCTAAACGTTACATTGATTTTAAGGCAACAGCTCCTCCTACGGGCCCCAGGAGTTAGCCAGGGATCTGAACTTAAGCTGACCACTTTCTCATTGTGTCGGGAAGGTCAATTCATTTAGTTCCTTAAGAGCAAGGAGCTTTTGTTTCAGCACATATGAGATGCACCGTTCTCGTCTATATTGGTTTCTTAAAGATCTCCAAACTAATAATACTCATTTCTATCATGTCAAAAAAAAGATGGAGGTGAATGAAGAGTTATTCATCTGACTTCTATTTTGCCAGTCCTGTTATTCTGATGTCATTAATATTTTGATGTGAATCCTCAATAATCTCCCTCTCTACTACTGCAAGTAGACAGTAATGTAGCATCAAGAACATCCTAGAACATATTGAGAGCTCAGAGTATCTTTGTTGAGTAAACACAATAAAATAAATCATATATATATTGTATATAGATTTTGTTTTTCATAAAACCCATGATCTTTTTTTTAAACAAAAATAAGATCATACTGTACACATTATTCTGTGGTATGCTTTTATTGATGTGATTTCTAATTGGTTAATTTTAATTTTTTGCCACTAAAAGCAATACTGTAATAAACATCCTTGTACATATATCATTATGCATAGGTGCTTTCATTTTTTAAGAAAATATATCCTGAAGTAGGATTGTTGGATCTAAAGGTTGGCGCTTTAAAACTTCCAGTAAGTATTGTCAGATTACTTTCCTAAAATGTGTAGCAATTCACACATTCCCCATCAATGGATAGGCTGCTTATTTTTTAAAATAGGAATGTTAATGCCCAGATTATAAAGACTGTTGAGAAGATGCAGTTAATCTCTCACTTTCTCTCTCCATAGATTTGATATCTAGCACATAGTTGCACTTAAAAGCTTTTTTTCCCCCTTTGTTTCGTCTCCATGGGCTTCCCTTGTGGCTCAGCTGGTAAAGAATCTGCCTGCAATGTGGGAGACCTGGGTTCGATCCCTGGGTTGGGAAGATCCCCTGAAGGGAAAGGCCACCCACTCCAGTATTCTGGCCTGGAGATTTCCATGGACTGAATAGTCCAGGGGGTCGCAAAGGGTCGGACACGACTAAGCGACTTTCACTTTCACTTAGTATCCGTGATTTCTAGTTACTAGTGATTTCTAGTTTCTAGTATCTCATGAAAACTTTGGTATTTTTCTAATTGCCCTTCTCAGTTGACTGCCATTAGAAATGTGATATACATGGAAAATAGGATCCAACTTACAGTCAAACAGTTTTTGGTTATGTAAGTAATTAAGCCTAAAAACTATAGGAGAAAGTCTCTGTTGACCAAAAAGCAAACCCTAAGGCTAGGTGACTGTATCTCTCAGTCTTCCCAGCAAAATCTCTGTTTCATTTGTTGTTGCACTATCCTTTTTTCTTCTTTGTACTTCCTTTCATTTCAAAAGCGCCCTGGTAGGAGTCATAAACTATGCAGTTACCTAACCTAAGGCTAAAAGTTGTCTAAGCCAGTAGAAAAAGAGACGGAATAAAGCTTAAAGATGAAATTATGGGAAAAAAAAATAAAGACTTCACCATAGAGGGACTAAGTCACTCAGAGTAAACAGCAAGATTTGAAAAGCCTAAAACATTAAAGAAAATGGAAGTAATCCATTAAACTTTTTTCTTTCGCTTGGATACGAATGAAAATGAAAGCTTCCAGTTGAGTATGTCTGAGAGATGATCCTAGTTAGTGTTAGGATGAAGATTTATCTAATGTACTTATTATTGCTTTGCCTTGGGAACCAGAAATTGGAGAGTTTTGAAAGTAGGTTTCTGCTTTTGTTGAACAGGTATTTTTCTCTTATGACTTGGTTCCACTATATGATCACATTTCTTTGCATAATTTGTATTTGATATATATATGAGTCCCCGTTTTGAACAGACCATATGGAAAGCTCCACGAGTGCCCAGGGAACCAGAAGTGTGTGGTGATTAACCATGGGTTCTGCTATTTGTGCCGCAGATGAGCAGAGCTGTGAAATAAAAGGCATCACACAATTGTTTTGTTGCCCTTATTTTGTCCTTTGTTCGGTGATGCTTTACTAAGGATAAGAAAGTAAAACAAAATAAGAAGTCCCAGAGAAGCACAGAAGAGAAATGGTAAAAAGCATTTTTCAGAATACATTTGAAGAAGGTGGGCTGTTCGTGGCATGAACTTTGACAGCCAGAAGAGTGAACTATTTTGTGAAAATGAAACTAAAAATACGGTTACTGGTTTCTCAGGAAGCCCAAGGAAATTTTAACACGTGTGAGACAATGCAACTGACAGCAGCTGGTTTTGTAATTAAATTTGGCTTAACGTGTACTTATTTAACAAGTATTTTATGTTGCATATGTTATTGGAGACACTGTTGTGGGGCATTCAAAAGGATGCAGTCACTTATCTTTAAAACATTTACAATCTGTGGAAACAATTCTGATATGAGTAAATATCCAGATAAAATAGTATATTGAAACTGAATCCCTACAAAATATTTAGCAATGCATCAATTTCAGAATTCAGTATTTGAAATTCAAGATTTCTTAACAGTTTGTAACCAAATTGTTTAATAGACATTGAATAAAGACAAAACAAATTTTCCTGTGCTTTGAAAGGCATGCTTTACCTTGTTTGTCCAAGATTGTATAAACTTGGCTAGTTTTCTTTATAGTGTTTTTAAATTTGGTCAAAAATCAAAATAATATGGAGGGCTTGTTAGCACAATTGTCTAACAGGCCCTTTATGCATGAATTTAGTGTGCTGAGTTTCCAGGGCAATGAAAAGATGACAAATATTAATCTGTAGGAAGAAACTTAACAACTGATGGCATTCATTCTGTCCACTGGCTTTCCTTCCAATGAGGAACCTTTTTCTGAAATGTATGTTAGTTAGAATTTCCAAGTGAATACCTTCTCCAATGTTCTTCAAATTTATCCTGCATCTTAAAATACTCTGAGGCGCTATCCAGAAAAGGAGGACTTGAGACTGTTAATAATCTGGTGGGGGTAGGGGGAAGGAGGTTTTAACTTTTCTCTCGGTGGCTCCATTTAGCTTTTAATCCTTTCCTCCTTCATGAATGCCAGACAAACATGTCAATGACACTGTAATTTACCACTATGAAAGTTCCAGTTGGATTCAGGGGCTCCTGATTTTGGAAATTGTTCTCAAAATAAATCACGCCTAAAAATGTGGTGGAAAAACAAAGACCTTAACATTGTCATGGACTGGTGTTCACTATGTGCAGTGGAGGGTGGGGGGAGGCATTTTAAGCCCTTGCATGTGGCCTGCAGCTGTGTAGTGTTGAGTGGCCCATTTTGAGTCTCCACACATTATATGAGCTTGATCACATGAACTCTGCCATCCCCCACCCCCGCCATATCAACCCCCTACTTTTCCATACCTTCGCAACTACAGAAAACAGTCACTTGATGCTATTTAATCATATTTATCCATTGTTTGGGGTTGTTCATTTTCATCAACTATCTTGTTTGATACTTACGAGTCCTACCCAATCATGAATGCCTTTTCTGTCATTCCAATTTAAACCAGGACCCTTGGTCCTACTCTCTCAAATTATCTTGTATTTTTCCTCTGTTTCACTATCACAGCTTTTAAGACTACAAGGCTTTCAGCTTACATGAGCCAGAACTACTCTGGTTCTTCATCAATGCATCCTTCAAATCTTATACAGTGTTCAGAGCATAGTTCATAGTCAATGGGTATTTGTAGAGTGAATAAGTAGAATGAAATCCAACTGTGGAAAGTAGCACTTGAAACTGCTGCCTACTTCATATCCTTAAAGAACTGAGACACATGGAGCAACAAGATTTTGTTTTGCACTCAGCTTATCTAGTTGTATTCAGAATCATGGTCTCTAAAAATAATTATACATGTAGCCAAATAAGAATGGAATATGGGGTCATCCTAGTTTTGTTTAAAATCAGAAAGGCTTTCATTATTATCTGGGACGGATATAGTAAAGGACAATCTGGAGATCTTTCCATTGAAATGTTAAAAATGTTGCATAGTTTTTGAATAAATGAATCAATGAATATTATTATAGCATTCTTAGTTGTTTAATACCTTTCTGTGAAACATCTGGCATGGAATTCTATAAACTACAGTATACTCACAAGGTAGTTTCAGTTTGGTGGAAATTATTCCTTTGTTTTCTTTTTAGGAAACTAACGTAACTGAGAAAGCAATATCCACAAGAGGACTAGAGAAAATCATTCTAGAATAGTCTCAGTGGTAAAGTGGAAGAGACTGAGAGTTAAGTGTGTAGTTAGTATATGGGCTGGAGAATAAAAGTAACTGAGGTAAAGGGAAGGGAGGTGAGCAAAGCCAAGGAAGAAGACAGCTAGCTATGTGAAACACCTGACTTCCCAGGCGGCTCAGTGGGTGAAGAATCCGCCTGGAATGCAGGAGATGTAGGAGACACGGGTTCAGTCCCTGGGTGGGGAAGATCCCCTGGAGGAGGGCATGGCAACCCACTCCACTGTTCTTGCCTGGAGAATCCCATGGGCAGAGGAGCCTGGCGGGCTATGGTCCACAGACTCCGAAAGAGTGAGACATGACTGAAGTGACTGAGTATGCATGCACACGTGAAGCATCTCACTGTGACAAATGAGAGCTATTTTTTAAAAACAGAATTAAGGTGTTATTCTGTGGGAGCAGGCAGTTATTCCTCCATTCTCTGTTACAAAATGAACATACATTTGACTTGGCTTTGCAGAAAACTCTTAGATGTGATGGTTACATAGAGAAACAACAGTTGTTAACTCTCTGTGGGGAAATAAGCTACAATGTAAGTAACACAAGTGCCTATTTAGCCACTGTTAAAGGACCTGATCCGAGAAGGCAATGGCACCCCACTCCAGTACTCTTGTCTAGAAAATCCCATGGGCGGAGGAGCCTGGTAGGCTGCAGTCCTTGGGGTCGCTAAGACTCGGACACGACTGAGTGACTTCACTTTCACTTTTCACTTTCATGCATTGGAGAAGGAAATGGCAACCCACTCCAGTGTTCTTGCCTGGAGAATCCCAGGGTTGGGGAACCTTGTGGGCTGCCATCTATGGGGTCGCAGAGTCGGACACGACTGAATTGACTTAGCAGTAGCAGCAGCAGTAAAGGACCTGATTGGAAATAATTGCTTGTATCTAAGGTTGAAATTTAATTTGGTTACATCACAGAATTACCTCAACAACCTCTGAATAAAGGTCACTTTTGGCATTAAGAAGGTATAAATTGCTAATTAATACTTTATATTGAAATTGAGTTACCTAAGATTTTGAGGAAATGTTCAATGAAATAGTGATAGGTACTAAGATTTCAAATTACTCTAATTTCTACAGGTGATAAAACTCAAGAAAAGAAATTTCAGCCAGTAACTTTAAAAGTCTGTTTTAAAGAGAGTAGTATTAACTAGATCAAAAATTCTATTACCTCTAGAAGTGCATTCCTTGTTAAATAAAAAGAACTTAAAACAAGGTACTCTCATGTTTAGCTTTCCCCTAAGGAATTTTGAGTAAATGAAAGAAACAGATTAGATTTCTCTGGTTTTTGTAGTTTAAGAGTTTTAAACTTCCTTGCTGGGATAAGAAGATCTAATGCTGGTTTCGGATGGTGGCAAGGGCCTGATGCTTGGTTATTGGCTGGGGTGCAGGAGAGGTGAATTCCAGACGCAGAGCCCTCTGGACGGGGGTTCTCAAGCAACCATTTTATATGTATCAGATCCAAATACGGGCTTCCCTGGTGGCTCAGACAGTAAAGACTCCGCGTGCTATGCCGGAGCGGCTGCTGCTACTCAGTTGCTTCAAGGGTGTCTGACTCTGTGTGACCTTACAGCCTGTAGCCCGCCAGGCTCCTCTGTCCATGGAGACTGGGATTCAATCCCTGGGTTGGGAAGATTTCCTGGAGATGAAAATAGCTACTTGCTTCCATATTCTTGCCTGGAAAATTCCACAGACAGAGGAGCCTCGTGGGCTACAGTGCATGGAGTCACAAAAGAGTTGGACATACAGAAAAATGTGCTTCAGAGAGGAAAGGAAACGGAACTCTTATTGATGCCTACCATCTGCCAAGCTCTAGGACATGAACTCTCATATGTATATATATATATATTCTATTTAATACGCACAGAGAGCCTGAAAGGCCAGTAAGGAGGCTGTCTTTGAATGGAGACATTTGATAATTTGCTTACATTCAAGTGTTAGGGTTCAGAGGCACACTCAGTTCTCTGTGACTGTGGAGTCCATGCTATTTTCCAGCATATTATTTTGTCTTTCTTGAAGAAGTATTGGGTGTATGAGATATGACAGAGAAAATTATAAGACAGTGCTTAAAAAGAGCCAGTTCAAATATGGCTAATCTATATTGGAAGCTATTAACATTAGTGAAAATTTTTCTGATGTTAGTATATTCAGGGATCATTTCTATAGTTTGTTACTAGAGAAGTTTCTCTGAAAAGCTTCTGCACAACAAAGGAAACTGTAAGCAAGGTGAAAAGACAGCCTTCAGAATGGGAGAAAATAATAGCAAATGAAGCCACTGACAAACAACTAATCTCAAAAATATACAAGCTACTCCCACAGCTCAATTCCAGAAAAATAAATGACCCAATAAAAAAATGGGCCAAAGAACTAAATAGACATTTCTCCGAGAAGACATACAGATGGCTAACAAACACATAAAAAGATGCTCAACATCACTCATTATCAGAGAAATGCAAATCAAAACCACTATGAGGTACCATTTCACGCCAGTCAGAATGGCTGCGATCCAAAAGTCTACAAGCAATAAATGCTGGAGAGGGTGTGGAGAAAAGGGAACCCTCTTATACTGTTGGTGGGAATGCAAACTAGTACAGCCACTATGGAGAACAGTGTGGAGTTTCCTTAAAAAACTGGAAATAGAACTGCCTTATGATCCAGCAATCCCACTGCTGGGCATACACACTGAGGAAACCAGAAGGGAAAGAGACACGTGTACCCCAATGTTCATCGCAGCACTGTTTATAATAGCCAGGACATGGAAGCAACCTAGATGTCCATCAGCAGATGAATGGATAAGAAAGCTGTGGTACATATACACAATGAAGTATTACTCAGCCATTAAAAAAATACATTTGAATCAGTTCTAATGAGGTGGATGAAACTGGAGCCTATTATACAGAGTGAAATAAGCCAGAAAGAAAAACACCAATACAGTATACTAACGCATATATATGGAATTTAGAAAGATGGTAACAATAACCCTGTATATGAGACAGCAAAAGAGACACTGATGTACAGAACAGTCTTTTGGACTCTGTGGGAGAGGGCGAGGGTGGGATGATTTGGGAGAATGGCATTGAAATATGTAGAATATCATGTATGAAATGAGTCGCCAGTCCAGGTTCGATGCACAATACTGGATGCTTGGGGCTGGTGCACTAGGATGACCCAGAGGGATGGTATGGGGAGGGAGGAGGGAGGAGGGTTCAGGATGGGGAACACTTGTATACTTGGGGTGGAGTCATTTCGATATATGGCAAAACCAATACAATATTGTAAAGTTAAAAAATAAAATAAAATTAAAAAAAAGAAAGCTGAAAAAAAAATTTATCCATTCACCAAAATCTATATTTTTTTGGATGTTTGCTATGTGTTGGACTCTGCTAACGTCTGTTGGGAACACAGCAGATGTGTTCCTTATTTCAACAAGTGATATTACCAGGAGTAGGAAGCTGTGTAGCAGCAGAACATCTTATATCAATAAAAGGCACAAGGAAGTAGATAATAACTGTTAGACCTGAAGTGAAAGTGTTAGTTGCTCAGTCCTGTCTGACTCTTTACGACCCCATGGACTGTAGCCCGCCCAGCTTCTCTGTCCATGGGATTTCCCAGGCAAGAATACTGGAGTGGGTAGCCATTTTACTTCTCCAGTGGATCTTCTTGACCCTGAGACTGAATCCAAATCTCCTGCCTTGCAGGCAGATTCTTTACAATCTCAGCCACCAGAGGAACAGTAATTTTAGATTATTACAAATATTAGAGGAGAAGGCAATGGCAACCCACTCCAGTACTCTTGCCTGGAAAATCCCATGGACGGAGGAGCCTGGTGGGCTGCAGTCCATGGCGTCGCTAAGAGTTGGACATAACTGAGCGACTTCACTTTCACTTTTCACTTTCATGCATTGGAGAAGGAAATGGCAACCTACGCCAGTGTTCTTAACTGGAGATTCCCAGGGATGGAGGAGACTGGTGGGCTGCCGTCTATGGGGTCGCACAGAGTCAGATACGACTGAAGCGACTTAGCAGCAGCAGCAGCAGCACAAATATTAGATAAGAACTTAGGAATTCTATGGATTGCACTGTCTGATTTGTTTATTTCAATTTAAGCAGACTGAGATTTAATTACCAGATGATATTGAACCTAAATTTTAATTTCCTTCATTAGACAAGTCTCTGAATTTTATTAAAAAATGTGTGATGTGTTCGTAGTAGGATAACAATCAGGAGCTCTTAGGAGAAAAGAAAAATGTATCATTAGTCAACAAGCACTTATTAATATTCTACTTCAGTGAAATCTTCAAATTTAAAGGCAATTAAGGATGATTATAACTTTTCCTGGGTAATCATTTCACAATTCTGTTCATTCTTTGCTAATTTGTTTAGTTCACTTTCAGTACCTTTTATACCACATCTATTTCCCCAAAGGCAGTGAGGCCTTCCTATGAAGCTAGCCTGTGGCTCTATTCTCTTGGCCCAGTTTTTTCCCTTTCAATCTCTGGGGGCTTCTTTGAAGTACAGTTTGAAAACCATTAATCTAGCTAAATTGTCCAACTGATCTAGTTTATACTAGGGTTGGCAGGAAAGAGATGATCAGAGATAAATAACAAATCAAAAATATAAATAGTTGCCAAATATTTACTGCTTGCTTATTGTTTCAATCGCTAGGTTGTACCCAACTCTTTTGCAACCCTATGCACCGTAGCCCGCCAGGCTCCTCTCTCCATGGAATTTCCCAGGCAAGAATACTGGAGTGAGTTGCCATCTCCTACCTCCAGGAGATATTCCCTACCCGGGGATCAAACCAGCATCTCTTGCATTGGCAGGCAGATTCTTTACTGCTGAGCCACCAAGGAAGCCCCACTACTCGCTTATCATTGTGCTAAAGAAGCTTTTCCCCTAGTTAGGGAGACAAGCCATACTACTACTAAGTCGCTTCAGTTGTGTCCGACTCTGTAAACACATCTAAAATTAAATTAAGACAAACTTCAAAAATAATAAAAAATAACTTATTATTGAGACTTTTGGAAGAGACTGGAGAATTCAGGGAAAGCTTCATGGAGGAGAAGACACTGATAGTGACTGAAGAATGGATTTATATGGGTAGATTGGGAGAAGCAGAAACAGAAGTCAGGAAACTAGCTTCTGTCCTAATGACCCAACTGATTTAAAAAAAAACAAATTGAAGTAGCCACTTCTATTTTATATAGTATTGGAAGCCAGACAACAAAAATAAATAAAATGCATCCAACCTGGAAGAAGTAAATAAACTACCAGGACCCACTGACTTTTACGCTATATTCTGAGCAACAAGAATATGGCCTACTGTTTAACACATGACACAGTTTTTTACTTTCATAGTTGTAGTCTTGGAATGTTTAAGCCAGAAACTGTTTGTATAGTTACTCTTGCAATGTTTAAACTTCCAGTTAGATAATATCACAGCACCAATTGCGAAGAACTAGGTTTTACTTAACATCATTATCTAGAAGGGGAGATAAACATTCCACAGGACATATTTTAATCATCCCTCCCATAATAAACAATTTGTGATTTTTGTCCAAAATCTTCCTTCATGAGTCGTTGGACTTCTGCAAGAATTTAAATAAAGAGAAAGTAGGTAAAGAAATTCAATAAATGTAAATAGTTTAGAGATTTTAATAACTTATACTGATGCCCTGAACCCTTGATAATGATTCTGTAGCCAATGAGATTGATCGTTGTTGCTGTTCAGTCTCTCAGTTGTGTCTGACTCTTTGTGACCCCATGGACTGCAGCACACCAGGCCTCCCTGTCCTTCACCATCTCTTGGAGCTTGCTCATGTCCATTAAATCAGTGATGTCAACCAACCATCTTATCCTCTGTCGTCCCCTTCTCCTCCTGCCTTCAATCTTTCCCAGCATCAGGGTCTTTTCTAATGAGTCAGGTCTTTGAATCAGGTGGCCAAAGTATTGGAACTTCAGCCCCAACATCAGTCCTTCTAATGAATATTCAGGATTGATTTCCTTGATTGTCTCGTTTGATCTCCTTGCAGTCCAAGGGACTCTCAAGAGTCTTCTCCCACACCACAGTTCAAAAGCATCGATTACAAGATTGATAATTGATAATTGATAATTGATAATTGTAGTTACTGATTGCAGCTCAAAAAGTTTTTTTATTTTTACTTTTTAAAAAGATTATTTATTTTTAAATTGAAGAAAATTGCTTTACAGAATTTTGTTGGTTTCTGTCAAACATCAACATGAATCAGCTATAGGGAATATAAAAACATTTTAGGAGATTCTTTGGAGAAACACAATAGCCAGTTTTTGTTTTTTGTTTTTTTTTTGCTGTGATTATATGTATAGGTTTCTGAATTCTTAAAACTAAAAATCCTAAATCAGTGACACTCAGAGCTGGACTCTAGAAATATTGTGAATTTACTTTTGATAACTTTATTCTGAGTCAGTCTTGGGCAATTATGAATCATGACCATTTCCCTGGATCCATCACTATTTATGCTCAGAAGAGACTCCAGGATATTGTCCAGTGTAAAGATGATTCTACCATCTATTGCTTAAAAAACAACAACAAAAAGATTACTCTGCAATCTATTTGTACAAAAAATGTCAGCATTTCTTCTTCAAACATGAAGACAGTGCTCACTCCACTTTATCATAGATTTTCTACTGACGCTGCAACTTTTTCCCTTCGAGACTGCTCTTGATGTTCTTGTTCATGAAGAGAGAATCAGTTTATAATGAACACTGATGGAGGAGGTGTATGATTGCACTGAGGTTGCACCCTGCTAAGAATGGCCCTACCCTCACCACTCGAGTCCTGTTTCCTCAAACTACTCTTTTGGAGCCCCCAGACACCTTTAGTGTGTCATCCAGGCCAGTTCTTGCTGGAGGATGTTCTTCCTCTGTCTTTGTTGTTTGATAATTTCTTCCCCCTAAGAATGTTCCCAAACAATTTCCCCTGGTATATTAATGAGGAGGCAGTCTGTTTGAGCTACTTTGTCATGAATTACTGATAGCCTTCTAATCTTACCAGGACTGTTTATATTAAAATTTTTCTAATATTAATTTTTTATATTTAAACTTTTTTTTTTTTTTGCTGCACAGCATGTGGGAACTTAGTGCCCCAACTAGGACTCAAACCTGTGCTCTTTGCTTTAGAAGCACAGAGTCTTAACCACTGGACCACCAGTGAAATCCTTATATTTATACTTTTAATACAAATAAATCTCTAGTTGGTGGGAGTTTTAGCCAATTCCAAAAGGAGCTTTATAGCCAAGGAGAGCCATCATTGGTAAGAGATGGGGCTATTTGGATATTTAATATAATGCCCAAGGCCACCTTGAATTAGGAAGAAAAAAAATAAAAGACCAACCATCTAGTTTTTTTTTTTTTTTTAAAGTCCTAAATAGAATGACAATGCACAGACTTGATCTACTCTGATGATATCATATCAAAACTGCAAGTCATGTCATGTCATCAACTCCATGATAGCTCTACTTTTCTCTTGCCTAACTAGCATTTGGCTCTAGTCTCTCTTTTAGTTTAGTCCCCATTTCTCATATCTCCTTTAGAATGATCTTTTAAAAACAGGTAACTTGTGTGGCAACTTGCATCTGATAGCCCCTGTTGCATATACAACATGGTTTAGGACAGGGTCCAATCTTCTTTTCTAGACTCATCATCCATAGCACTCTCTTTCTCTCCGCATCACATTGTCTTCCTCGCCTCACTACATTAATTGCTGCATTCTCTTTGGTCCCTCTTGTAAATCTATACTTTAAATTTTGTTTTTAAATTACTCTTTTGATTTTATGTATCAATGCTAATCTCTTTGAGGACAAGCACTCTGTCTTATTCATTTTTGTTTCTTTACCACATAATATGTGTAATATTTTAGAAAACTCAAGAATGGTTTCTTAAATTTTTAATGAACTATTATTACGGTATGTGAAATAGCTAGTGTGCAAGAATGCATCTGAAGCCTTGAGGACAGGTGAAGTCATGTTTGGGGACTCTTCTCAGGATTGATTATAAAGTAATGGGACAGGAAAGAAAGGAATTGTTAGAAGTACTCATAACAAGCATGATTGGGTTGGGAATATTTAAGGAAGACAACCGAAGTAGACTGATTAGTGAGCATGTTATGGGGAAGGAGAAATCAGGCTCTGTGCAGGCCACACAGAGAGCACTGGCTTCGGACAAATCCAGTAGCGATGGTGGGATGGGAAGTTAAAGAGTGAAATCCAAAACAGCAGGTTCTGATTTATGATTTAATACCTGTGTTTAGTTTAGTGATGAAAATCCTTTGAGAAGTAACATACCAAATGAGTTTAGGAATGAATTCTTTCTTCAACATGTTTTTAGATATAATTTAAAAAGTGTGGTCTTAATTGTTCTGTTTTATGTGTGCTAAGCTGCTGCAGTGGTGTATGCCAGGCTCCTCTGTCCATGGAATTTTCCGGGCAAGAATATTAGACTGGGTAGACATTTACTCCTCCAGGGGATCTTCCCAACCCAGGAATCGGATCTGCGTCTCCTACATTGGCAGGCAGGTTCTTTACGGCTAGCACCAACTGAGAAGCCAGGTTAATTATTCTAATGGTGTGCTATTAAGGAAGATGATATTTTTGGTTGTTTTAGTAACAACCTTTGTTGTTACTAAAGGATATGTTACCATATCCTTTGCCCTTAAACTTGACTGTAAACCTTTGTTGTCTAATACACACAATATCTGTCTAATATACTTAGGAATATAAGGTTGGGAGCCATTCTTAGGCTGCTTTGCCAATGAGATTAACCTTTTTCTGAGAGAGAAATAGATGCTCTCTCATGGCCATATTAATAATCAGTGAAATACATGTTTATTAATGCCATCTTAAATGTTGTTATTTACAACTCAGTTTTCTAGAATTGAAGAGCTTCCAAAGAGCCAGAGTCTTAAGAAATGACTATTAAATCCCTCTAAATCTTTGTTTGGGCAAGATTTAGCACTACTGATTTGTGTAAATACTAGGATAATCCTCTTGCCCTTGGGAGGCCTAGGGCTAGAAAGTGAAGGGAAATGTAACCCAAAGTATAATTAAGTGAGCCAACCTCAAAGAATGTTGACACTACAGACAGATGCATGATCTTTTTTTTTTCTCTCCCAATTATGAAAACAAAAACCTAGTTTGACCTCTTTACCAAAGGAAACTGCAGATAAGAAATCCCTTGCCTTTTGGCCACTGGTAGTGACTTCAGACCCTGATGCTGGGAAGGCAAAAGAAGGGGCCAGCAGAGGATGAGATGGTTAGATAGCATCACCAGCTCAGTGGACATGAATCTGATCAAACTCTGAGAGATAGTGGAGGATGGGGGAGCCTAGCATGCTAGAGTCCATGGGGTCACAAAGAGTTTGACATGACTTAGTGACTAACAACAACAATAACAAGGACTCGAGGGAAGCATTTTTAGTCTCTGCTTTTAAGTATTTCTCCCTATACAGCTCTTATTTCAGAGAAGACAATGGCAACCCACTCCAGTACTCTTGCCTGGAAAATCCCATGGACAGAGGAACCTGGTAGGCTGTAGTCCATGAGGTCGCTAAGAGTCGGGCATGACTGAATGACTTCACTTTCACTTTTCACTTTCATGCATTGGAGAAGGAAATGGCAACCCACTCCAGTGTTCTTGCCTGGAGAATCCCAGGGACAGGGGAGCCTGGTGGGCTGTCGTCTATGGGGTTGCACAGAGTCGGACATGACTGAAGCGACTTAGCAGTAGCAGCAGGTCTTATTTACACAGGTCAAATAGAAAAGGAACAGAAGAATTGGATTCGAGAATTATATTTTTCCCCCCTGTTTGGGGAATCTGTAGTGTATTTTTCTAATTCTTCTTGTTGTTCAGTCACTAAGTCATGTCCGGCTCTTTGTGACCCCATAGACTGCAGCATGCCAGGCTTCCCTGTCCTTCACTATCTCCTGGAGTTTGCTCAGATTCATGTCCATTGAGTCAGTGATGCTATCTAACCATCTCATCCTCTGCAGACCTCTTCTTTTGCCTTCAATGTTTCCTCTCATCAAAGTCTTTTCAATGAGTTTGTTCTTTGCATCAGGTGACCAAGATATTGGAGATTCAGCTTCAGCATCTGTCCTTCCAATGAATATTCAGGATTGGTTTCCTTTAGGATTGACTAGTCTGATCTCCTTTCAGTGCAAGGGACTCTCAAGAGTCTTCTCCAGCACTACAGTTCAAAAGCATCAATTCTTCAATGCTCAGCCTTCTTTTTGGTCCAGTTCTCACATCCATACATGACTACTGGAAAAACTATAGCTTTGACTATATGGACCTTTGTGGGCAAAGTAATGTCTCTGCTTTTTAATATGCTGTCTAGGTTGGTCATAGTTTTCCTTCCACAGAGCAAGCGTCTTTTAATTTCATGGCTGCGGTGATTTCAGAGCTCAAGAAAAGAAAATCTCTCTGCTTCCACTTTTCCCCCACCTATTTGCCATGAAATGATGGCACCAAATGCCATATCTTAGTTTTTTGAATGCTGAGTTTTAAGCCAGCTTTTTCATTCTCTTTCACCCTTATCAAGAGGTTCTCAAGTTCCTCTTTATTTTATGCCACTAGAGTGGTATCATCTGTATATCTGAGGTTGTTGATATTTCTCCTGGCAATTTTGATTCCAGCTTGTGAGTAATCCACCCTGATATTTCTCATGATGTGCTCTGCATATAAGTTAAATAAGTAGGGTGACAATATACAGCCTTGATGTACTCCTCTCCCAATTTTGAACCAGTCCATTGTTCAAAGTCCGGTTCTAACCGTTGCTTCTTGACCTGCATACACGGTTCTCAGGAGGCAGGTAAGGTGGTCTAGTATTCCCATCTCCTTCAGAATTTTCCACAGTTTTTGGTGATCTACACAGTCAAAGGCTTTAGTGTAGTCAATGAAGCAAAAGTAGATGTTTTTCTGGAATTTCTTTGCTTTCTCTATGATCCAAC
Source organism: Bos javanicus (assembly GCF_032452875.1). Classification (NCBI taxonomy): domain Eukaryota; kingdom Metazoa; phylum Chordata; class Mammalia; order Artiodactyla; family Bovidae; genus Bos; species Bos javanicus. The sequence continues at coordinate 19,470,063 of NC_083871.1, read as the reverse complement.
GAATGTTGACAATTTGATCTCTTGTTCCTCTGCCTTTTCTAAGACTAGCTTGTACATGTGGAATTTCTCAGTTCACATACTGCTGAAGCCTAGCTTGAAGGATTTTGAGCATAATCTTACTAGCATGTGAAATGAGGGAAAATTGTATGGCAGTTTGAGCACTCTTTGGCATTGTCTTTCTTTGAGATTGGAATGAAAACTGACCTTTTCCAGTCCTGTGGCCACTGCTGAGTTTTACAAATTTGCTGACATATTGAGTGCAGCACTTTCACAGCATCATCTTTTAGGATTTGAAATAGCTCAGCTGGAATTCCATCACCTCCACTGGTCTTGTGCATAATAATGCTTCCTATGGCCCACTTGACTTCAGACTTCAGGATGTCATTTTCTAGTTGAGTGACCACAGCATTGTGATGATCTGGGTCATTAAAACGTTTTTGTATAGTTTTTCTGTGTATTCTTGTATTCTTCTGTGTATTCTAATTCCTCTTGTGAATGGTTTAAGACTGGTATATTTTCTGGTTACAAATATCATTTTAAAATAAAGCATTAAAATATGAATAGAGCAATTGTTTAAAATGTCCCATATTGCCAGCAGAATTTGGCTGTAGGCTTCCATAGGACTGGGGATAACAGAGACCCCACTTTTGGGAGGCACACACAAAATCTTGTGTACACTAGGACCTGGGGAAAAATGCCCCTTATTTATTGAATTTTCTTTCTCATAATCTGAAAATTATCAGAAAGAGTAGAAATTCAAGTTAGAGTTAGGTAGAGAAAAGGGAATACTATAGCTGATAATGATGTAAGGTAAGTAAATCTCTTCCTCATTTGGATATTTCATTTGAATTTACTTTCTCATTTTTTTTAACCTCAGTTTTATTTATTTATTTATTTTTTTACTTTACAATATTGTATTGGTTTTGCCATACACTGACATGAATCCGCCATGGGTGTACATGTGTTCCCCATCCTGAACCCACCTCCCACCTCCCTCAGTGACAGGAAGTCTTAGAGGCAGATGAATAGAAAATTTTTTAGAAAAATTCCAGATGATATGGGATTAATAGAGCTGAGGAAAATAACCTCTTTAAAATTTCTACTGAGTAGCAATAAAAATTGGTGAGGATATTTTTTAACCTGGGCTTCCTTGGTGGTTCAGCTGGTAAAGAATCTGCCTGCAATGCAGGAGACCTGGGCTCGATCCCTGGGTTGGGAAGATCCCCTGGAGAAGAAAAAGGCTACCAACTCCAGTATTCTGGCCTGGAGAATTCCATGGACTTTATAGTCCATGGGGTCGCATGTATAGTCACGAGACATGACTTAGTGACTTTCACTTTAACCTATGGGTGGTGAAAATGTAGAGAAACTTGTTCATATCTTGTCAACTTTTTTAGTGAGTTGTAAAATTTAGATGGCATGACTAGCCATATTTATTGAATCTTTTTTATTTTAGAAGTTTATGTTGGAGTTATAATGTGATGAGTTGAGTTATATGAGACATCTGCAAGTAACTTTCTGCCTAGGAAATCTGCATGTCTCTTAGTTCTTGTTGATTAGGATAATGGCCCTGTACATTTTTCCAGACAAGAAAAGAACATCACCACATCAATTATCCCCAAAACTTAGTAAAGCTTCAAAGGGGAGAGAAGACTGAAAATTATTCAAAGGCTTAGAGTTGCTTCATCCTGCACAATTATTTCTTGCTCTTTTCTCTGGCCTCTTGCCCAGCAGGACACGATATTCCTTAAAACTAACAAGTTAGCTGTTTCCATTGCTGTAGTGGCATCTGTCCTCTATCTTATCCTGTAAAATAGTTACCTTTGTATTTGTTTTTTGCTTTCCATCTAGATTTTATATGCATCTTGAAAATAGGCACTGTGTTTTAACAATTTGAACCCACATTAAATTAGAATTATGTAAAAGCCTCAGGTGGACTTCCTTGGTGGCTCACTGGTAAAGAACTCACCTGCTAATGCAAGAGATGTGAGTTTGATATCTGGGTTGGGAAGATCCCCTGGAGAAGGAAATGGCACCCCACTCCAGTATTCTTGCCTGGGAAATCCCATAGACAGAGGAGCCTGACAGGCTGCAGTCCCT